>NC_034594.1:7033088-7060294 GCF_900095145.1 Mus pahari | reverse complement strand
TTTAGGTCTTGCTGGTTCCCAGGAGTGGCCTTGCAGAGAGAGAGGGAAAAGGGCTCTGAATCCAGGGTTTCTTGAGCAACGTCTTTGCTCTAAGCTTTTCTGTTTTGCTCTCCCCCACCCCTTTTCTGTCACTCTCGAATAAATGAGCAGTAAAGCCATCAATTGTAGGCTCATTTGTACAGTTCACTGTGATTGGTTGTTTTAGCAAAATTTCCAGGTTGAAGCATCCCCTGATATATATTTGTTTTCCTGAAAAACGTAATTTCCACATTTTCTATTGGTGTCATATAAATCATAGACTCATGACATGTCTTCTTTGCCCAAGTCAGGAATGTCCCTGTGAACTTACCACTAAGTTTCTGGTGTTCTGTCCAATGATACCATTGATGTTTAGAAGAATATTACTGCTATATATCAGTTAAAAGGTTACTTTATAATTCACAAATAAAGGCTCAAAAGTTGTATTTGTGTAATTCATGCTTTTTAATCCTGTCATGGAGCTGGGTACAATGATACATATCTGTAGTCCCAGCACTCTGGATTCTGAGTTGGTGGCCAGTCTGGACTCTATATCAAGACTCTGCGGTATATAGGGGTCTCTCTATATATAACAAACAGTTAAATGTTTTGGAATCCTGAATCTATGAAGAATACATTACAGCAACCATCTCTCCTAGAATCAGATAAAAGAACACATGCTCATGCATGCATTTTTTAAAAAATGTGGCCAAAAAGCAACATGATCATCAGCAAGAAGAAGTCTTGATTTTTGAGTAAATCAATACAAAAACATGAGAGAGGGAAAGAGAGAGAGGGGGTAGAGAGAGAGAGGGAGGAGAGAGAGAAATTTTTATAAGAAAGTTCAGTGAAATGGTTAGAAGCCTATTCACACTCAGGATCTACCACCTACCCTAGACAAGGCTGAGCTGCTCTGACTGTGTGCTGGGGAACATTCCAAGTAGATTTGCTTCAGAAATACAATTTTCAGAAGGCCTGGGCCAAGTAATGGGAGTGGGTGGGTAGGGGAGCAGGGGCGCGGGGGGGGGGTGTAGAGGGAACTTCCGGGATAGCATTTGAAATGAAAATAAAGAAAAAAAAAAGTATGAGCCACATCTGGAGTAAAAAAAATGAAACAAAATAAAATCTTAACTTTCCTGCAAAAAAAAAAAAAAAAGAAAAGAAAAGAAATACAATTTTCTCGTGGCACAATGTGACCACCATTTGGTGAGCATGTGATGATTGGTTAGGACACTGGATAAATGTCAGGGGGAAGAATGGACTTCTGTTTAAATGGTATGTTGGTGTAAAACGGCCTCCAGCTCTATTGAACATTTTGCCACCCTGGCTTAACTTCTGCAGTAGTAGAACATGCTGATCTAGATAAGCAGTTAGGGAAAGTTGAAAATGGGTATTCTAGCACTTTACTGTTTGGGTTCAAGATTAAAACAGTAGTATCAGAGCATGCTAGCTAGGCTTAGTGCATCAGTAAAATCTCATGTATATGTTTACAGATAATCCTTGAATAACCCTTTTAGTATCACAACTAGTTTTTCTGCCTGCATTTGAAGATAAAATATATGGGCAAGAGCAAAGGGGAAGCCACAAACATGGGTCTACTTGTAGATCAGCTTGTTCAGATTCACATGGCCTCTGCTTTGAAGAACTTAAACGTCCACTTCTTTCTCATCCACCATATTTTTGTATATTTTGTTTCTATTTATAACTGACTTTACATTGCTTCTAGTAAAATATTTTCTGTCAGAACTAAAAGTTTCAATAGCAGTCACCTGTCTGAAGATGCTCCCAGTCAAATCTATAATCTCTTCATAAATATAAAGCCACTTAACATTATTCTATGAGATTTAACCTTAGATTTACCTGCTTCTCATTGCATTGCCAAGAATTTTTAAAGTAAAAATACATTTTTGTCTGCTTCCTAATAGGTGAAAAATTATTTTCTTGCCTCCTTTGATTTTAATTTCTCGTAGGTACTCATTTGTATTAAAATGGGGTAGCTTCATATCCGCAAAGCAGAGAATTATTGTTATTAAAATAGTCCATTTCCTTTTCTTGCTTTCTCTTTATCCACAGTTTAATAGCATTCATTTTTATCTATTTGAATGTTGAAATTTTCTAGATCATTATCTCGTGCAATGATCAAAGAGGCTGAGGGGAGTGGAGGAGAGAAATGGTTTAGCTTAATTCTAGGTAGGAAGTAGACAGGGATGAAGTCACAAACCCTCCAATATGGTATAGTACAGGAGTACTCCAGTAAGAATGGCTACCTCTGGAAGCTTCCAATTCTCCTAGAGCTTCATCAATAGTACCCAATAGCAAAGTAATTGTGTGTTGTGGATGATTTCATAGAATTTTTAATTAAAAGAAAACTCACATATATGGCGACTTGTATCTTTTCCTGGTAAAACTTTAGTAGTGTATTCTTATGACCTTGCTTTAGGGTTTAATTCAGAGGGAAATGTGTATTATGACTTTGAATGTATTTCCATCCTCATCTCCATGGGCATTTTTATAGAGAATCATGATGGTATAGCTGAAGATAAGAATAACTGCTCTCAGATTTAGAAGGTGTATGATGATTTTGGTAAACTGTCAATGTCACAAAACCTGGAGTCATCTGGGTTGTAGGCCTCTGGACATGTGTGTGGGATATTCTTGATTGCTTTAACTGTGCGAAGATCCACCCACAATGCATGGTACCATTCTCTAGCCTAGAGCCCAGACTGTGGGAGAGGAGAAAGGCAACTGAGTAGCAGCTTGCTCTCATTCCTTTCTGCTTCCTGGTTTTGAAAGCACTGCAATCAGCTGGTTCAACCCAAGGCTTTTGCTTTTCCATGAGAGACTACCCCCTTTGATCTGGGAGCCATAGCCCTTGCTCCCTTAAGTAGCTTTGCCAAGAAGTTCAGTCATATCAGCTGAGACAGAAATCAAGGAAAGGACTATGTGTTATATAAGTAAATATTAGGTAAATGCCATGACTATGTGCATAATGGATCTATGACAAAAATTAGATGACCACACACGTGCATGTTACTTTTCTTTAACTGCTGTTTTATGGAAATTGGTTTAAAAAAATTGAACTTCTGCCTGGATCAAGCTGTGGTGCTTCGCAGCATATAGACACTACATATTGTCCAAATTAGAGTCATGCACCTCACCTGTGATCCTGCACATTTGCACCTCATTTTCCCTACTTAGAAAATTGTATCTTCAGAGACTGAAATTATTTTCCAGGAGACAGATGAAATGCTGCACACAGGAGAATTTGATGATCACATTAAAGATATTTTTAAGTTGCATATTTAAAATCACTTTTGTTTATAACCTGCAAATTAGAACTTAATTGATTGTCCCAATGGGTCCTTTAAGACCCAAGTCAAGAAAATTATAATAAAGGATTAATAAAGGTTATAGACAAATACACATTACAGTTTTAAAACCTGGAAAGATGGATACAAGTTGAATTACAGAGAGATACTGTTAGTGTAATGCCTCTTTTGCCCAGAAGTGATATATTAGAATTTGGTGGGAAGATAAATATTACTTTCTTATATTTACCAATGCCAAGTCTACAGTCATGTCCAGCAGAATTATAACATAATGTTATTCTGCCTGATAACTTTAAAGATTATTTTACTCACTGACGTATAATGGAGCCTAAATCTGTAAGGGACTGACTTGTTCTCTACTTCACAAAGATCCCAGAGTTTAGTTAAATGTCAGGGACACATCTGTGCCCTTCTTACCTAGGAGCATACATGACACCCTACGAGCAAGGAAAGACAGCTTCTTCATTTAAAGTTCTCTAAGTGGCCACGCATTAGTGTCCCTTGCCATAATTGTAGCACATGGTTAATAGGAGCAGAGGGAGCAGGGCTTTAAGGAAATCCTGTGGTGCAAAACAAATTAGAGGCTCCTCTGTGGTGTGGGAGACACTGTCACTGGAAAAGAAACAACCAAACCTGAAGTGTCCTGTGGCTGGCCATCATTGATCCTTCTCTGGGCATCAGTGCACTTACTGCCAAGCCCTGAGTCCCTTGCTCACCTGACCTGAACCTTCCACTGAAGACGTTGCTTTTCTCTCTGTGATCTACAGTTGCTGGGTGTCCTGTGGTTCTGAGAGCATCTTTGTCTCACCACTGAATTGCTTCCTGTGAATGCTCTTCTGAAGCGCGGTGATGATTCTTTGTTCCTGAAACAACCTCTACTCTGTGTCCTTCTAGCTTTCTCTAGCACGGGTGTACTACAGTTGGAACATTCCTTAGTTTCTGTTTCCCTTCTGTTCCCTTAGGTCTTTTTGTTGTTGTTGTTTTTCTTTTGTTTTGTTTTTTTATGGGTTCTACAGAAAGTATTGCTCTGGAGGGAAGAAGGAAGCAAAGACAAAAGCAAGACATAAAAGAACAAAACCATAATCGGATTTCTTCATAGTGCAGTGTTGGGTGGCCACTCTGCATGCATGCAGGACTGCACCTGCCTTCCTCTTCCATTGCACTGCATTCTTTTACCTTGGGACTTCCAACTTCCTTTTCCTGATCTTCAGTTTTTTGTTTAAAAATCCCTACATGGAATGTTCTTTTCATTAAGTAGAAACTTGGCCTGTGACATGTTTCATTCAGATGTCTTAGTGAATGTCTAGGTTTACCCATGGACAGTACTCACATAATCAACAGACTCAGAGTAGGAAAGTGTCTTCATTGCTATAATGAAATACCATGACCAAAGCAACTTGGGGAGGAAGCTCACTGTTAAAGGCTCCTCCTTAAAAGCAGTGAGGGCAGGAACACAAACAAGGCAGGAACCTGGAGGCAGGGCTTGACACAGAGATCTTAGAGGGGTGCTGCTTAATGGCTTGCTCTTCATGGCTTGCTCAGTCTGCTTTCTTACAGAACCCAGGACCAGCATCCCAGGGATGGAACTAGCCACAATGGCCTGGGCCCTTGCCCATCAATCACTAATTAAGAAAATCCTTCATAAGATTATCTAAAGCCTGATATTATGGAGGCATTTTCTCAATTGAGGCTTTCTCCTCTCTGATAACACTCGCTTCTGTCAAGGTGACATAAAACTAGTCATATGTGTCTGGTCAATTATTGTTTTTACCTTAAAAAGCACATTTGAGGCCATATTGATGAAAGCTGCTTCTATTTGCTGTTGTTTTTTCATTCCTCATCATTAAGCATTCTTCCTAGCACATTTTCTGATTTTTTTTCAAGTTACAAAGCTAATGCATTGTTTTCTGATTGATATCAGATCCAGAAATGACTGAAGCAAACCCTGGCCAGTGGAAGGAGGAAGCGCAGGTGTTCTTGTAGCAGGTCGCTGAGATATTTGCAAATCTAGGTTCACACTGACACCTTTGTTCTGTCTGTGTGGGCTCATGACTGGATTCCCATCTCCAGAATGTGCTATCTATGTTTACTAAATAGAGCCAGTCATATAGGGCCTTTTGCAAACTAAGCCAGCCCCTTATCATTGAGCTATGTTCTCAGCCCCTATCTTTTGTGTTCTTCCTATGAGTGTGCATGGTGTGTGTGATACACACACACACACACACACACACACACACGTTATTCATGAAGATTGTGCTTTATATTCATATGTGGTATGAGTTACTTTCTTTTCTCTGTTCATGAATTTTTTTTACTATTCATAATTTTCTTGAAGGTCACAGTAATTCTTCTCAAGTTGTAGGAGAAATCATCCTACTTAGTAATGCATATTACTTAGAATCTTGTTTACTGATTCTACACTGATAAAATAGTGCATATTTTAAATATTGAAGCAATTATCACTAGTGAGTTATTTGCTGACCTTACATCTGTGACCCGGAGAGCTTTTGAACTGTTGCCTCTTAGTGATACACATAAATCTGTCTTATTAGAGTTCTAAATGTTACCAGTGTTGTGCACAGTGTGGAACTAAATGGCAGCCTCAGTATTTCAGCTCACATATCCTCTTTATGCCTGTCACAATATAACCAAATCGATACTGCAAGTTGTAGCTGAATTCACTGCTTAGGTGTTTGGTGTTTGGTCATATTTCAGGTATTCTTTAAATGTTAGACGCTACTGCCAGAAAAAAAATATTTAAATCAAAATATAACCCCTCCAGGGAGAGCCACGTAATATTAGCCACTTATGCATATGCAATACATACATAATTCATACTTATGTGACATAGTAACAGCTAAGGCAGGTCAGTAAAATGTAAGAATTATGGAAGATTTTGAATCAAGTTGAAATGCAAGCTAATTCATTTTGTTCCTTTACAAAATGATATGTATCCTGGGGAAGAAATCAATGCTGTGGAAATGGCTACAATATGTTGCACCCATGGCATTTGATTTGCTTACATTTTAATATACATAACAACTCTAAAAGTAAGTTATTGTTCATTCTCTTTAAATGTGAGGTGAGGATTCAAGAGGTGAGGTAATTAATTGGTTGTTTCTATGACAGCTAGGGATCCTACAATCTGGTAGTCCACGTTAGGGGCTTACTCCCTCTGTGGTTGAAAGGAAATTTAGGTTAGTGTGATGATGTGAGCCATGGGTATGGTAGGATCACCATGTAGTAGAGGGCTGAGGTTGGAAATTAATCTTTCTCAGAGAGGTCTGTATGCAGAAATACATTATATTACACCATTGAAATCCAGTTCAATCTTGTCGTGTGCCCAAATGTAAACTGCTAATATAATTTAAAACTTCCCACTTTGGTAAGAGCTAAAATGTCAGTGCTGAGCTGCCCACATGAATTCATGAAGATGAATTAGGGTGCTCTGGATGAATGGGATATGGTGATTCTAAAAATATCCTCATAAGTGCTAGCATGTTAACCCTGGTCACCTTTTGATGGTTTTAAGATGATCTAAAATTTAACTAGTAGATGGCACCAAGTAGTGAGTACAGACCCCCATGGCTATGGAAGTAAACATGTGAAGTGTTTAGAATCTGCGTCCCCGAGCTGTCAGGTAGATCCAGTGATGTTGACAACTGTCTCCTCTACCATGAGCCAGCCACATCAAACTCTCCTTAAACTGTCAGCCTGCTTCAGACCTGTGAGCAGTTCTGTCATCTTCTTCATCTTTTTTTTTTTTTTCAGGACAGATTTTATTTAATTCTGTATACTTAGCTCAGTATATTTCTGTTCCTAACATCAGTATGTTCTTGTTCTCTAACATCTATTTTTTATTAGATATTTTCTTTATTTACATTTCAAATGTTATCCCCCTTCCTGGTTTCCCCTCCAGAAATCCCCTATCCCCTCCCTCCTCCCCCTGCTCACCAACCCTGCTCACAAGCAGTGGGTACTCCTGCTTCCTCGCCCTGGTATTCCCCTATACTGGGGCTTAGAGCCTTCAGATCCTCTCCTCCCATTGATGACTGACTAGGTCATCCTCTGCTACATCTGCAGCTGGAGCCATGAGTCCCACCATGTGCACTCTTTGGTTGGTGTTTTAGTCCCTGGGAGCTCTGGAGGTACAGGTTGGTTTATCTTCAAGGAAGGCAGACAATAGCAGAAAATTAAAATTATATCTGATTAATTATGAGTAAATGAAGGTATACCAGGAAAAAAATCTTGAAACAAAAGAAAGTTATGATATATATTTTTAAATTTTAAAATGAATGAGAAGTTTTCCTTTTTATAAAAGAAGCATTTACTTATATATCCAAGAAGCTAATTATTGTTATGAAATACACTAAAGAAACTCTAAGTTTCTTCTTGTAATCTTAATCAAGTGACAAAAAAAAAAAAAAAAAATCCACAACAGACAGACCTAATGTTTTAGTTCTCATAGCTAGCTAGAGGTAGAATAGATGCTCTACTGCAAGTGAAAAAGCTCAGACTTTTACAGAGTCAAGTTTGAATTTTTAAAAGTCTGAATATTCATGGGGGAATCTAAAAGCTAAAAGCAACAGGAGAGATTGAAAAAGATTGAAGCAAATAAGACTTAAATGCCAAGAGTTTGTGAATGGGTTTAAATTTGACAATGGACACGTTGAATTAAAATGCAGGTCAATGTAAGAGCAAGTTTGCAGAGTTCATTACATTTTCAATGAAGTCCAAACTTTAGCACTCATTTCTCTCCACTAATTTATTTTTCCTTTTTTCTCCCACTTAAAAAAACCTGTCAATAAGCTAGTTTGGCTAATGACATTATGCCTTTTGCATATTACTGGCTTTGATTAAAATTATCATATGCTGATTCAGCTTCCATCCTCAGAGACTGCCTCTGTTTTCTTTGCCAAGAAAAAAATAACATAATTAAGAACTACTATAATGAAAAGTGGGTAAACCACAGAAAACAAAAGTGTTGATGGGAGGTGAATTCATAAAATTGAGTTCAAAAATTTTCTCTTCAACTTGGTCAGGGCCCATAAGTTTTTTTGCACCTCATCCTTCCATACCTTTAATGATACCATTTCCTTGCAAAACTATAGGGAATTAAATGGCATTGATATGTTTATGTATACGGACATGCAAGCTCTTTAGTATCTAGGTAGACCTCCATCTGAGTCTAAATATGTGCTGTGGTTCCCTGCTTTATCAGCATCCCTTCTGGTTTTGCTCCAAGCATTCTATTTTGAAGCCTTCCATTCTTTTGTTATGAGTCTATGGCTGATTGGTATTCTAGGGTTACAAGTGCCCTCATTATTTTCATCATTCCGTTGACACATTCATATTTTTGTGCCAGGGTATCTATAGTGATTCTGCTACCAATCATTTCAGGTGGCTTCTCAGATTCTTCTTTTCTGACTGAAGCCTTCCCTCAAGTGCTCTCTGAATTTAGATCATCTGGGAGAGTTGTTTCCCCATCTTTGAGGTTCACTGGGTAGGCCTATGTTGTCTTGGTGACAGTGCTGCTATTGTGACCTAAATTCAGAAACCTATCAAATGAAATGTTTCCTTCTATGACTTTGAGTACAATTATTCCAGACACACTTTGTCCATTTATAACAGCTTAGGCACAATTCAAACAGAAAGAAAAAGTAGTAGCTGTAGCTCATAGTGGGGAGATATATATGTGTGTGTGTGTGTGTATATATATATATATATATATATATATATATATATACACATATGTAGGAACTTCAGGGGAAAATTAGTAGAAGAGACTATATGTGCTTAATTTGTGCTAATTGTTGCCCTTTGCAAACAGGAATAGAACCTCACAGGTTATAGTGAAACTATATGGAAAGTATCCCCAGAGACATGAAAAAAATACATATTTCCCTAATTTCTTGATTTTGTTTCAGGGAGAAACACTGTTTGCCAAGAATGTATTCTTCTCTTGTCTGAATGTTCAAATAGTAGGCAAGTGTATCCATGACTCAGACTCAGAAATGGAGGAGCTACAAAGATACCCCATGTTTGCCAAGCCTACACTCATTCATTCTATACCCATCTATGCATTAAATGGCAGGCATGTGTCCAAAAGACTGCTGGGATATTCTGGTACAGACAAGAGGAGAACATATGAACACTCAACTGTCTAGTCACAGGAGGTACAAATAAGAACACATAAGCCATAACAAACACTGTATGTGCAAATCTTCAGCCCTTTCTAGAGCAGAGACACAAGTTTCCCAGAATTAGTTTGAGGAGCAGGAGACAGACAAGGAGGAGGAGACAGGGCTGAAGCCCATTATCAAAAGACTCTTGACAAGGTGCAAGATTGGAAATATGAGATAACATCTAAGACAGTGCCTTAGCCTGGAAATCAAGACTATCTTTCAGGAAAAGGAATCTCATTATGTTTAAAAACTGCAAAGGATTACCTGGTGTGTGGAACCTGGGATGGAAGCCCCAACACTGACCAATAGGTAAGTAAATGAAAATGCTAGAAGCAGGCTGGTGTGCACAAGGTGCTGAAGGGGAAAGTGCATCCTGTGCAATCGCATTGGGTGAAGTGCATAAATTACTCTGAAATATTGAACTAACCTCTTCAGAAGCTCCAAATGTGGATCAGCCTGAGGGTTCTGGCAAAGTTGTATTTAAAATGCTTTTTATATATAACAGCTTCCTTATTTTAATCCTCAAGCCTAAGAAATACAATGAAGGATTCAGAGTTAAGATTCCCGGACACATCGGTAGAAATATAAGTTCTTTTCATTTGAAAGAATAGTTTACGAAGTGCTAGTACTCGCCTTTAATCCCAGCACTTGACAGAGAGGTAGGCAGGTTTCTAGTTTCAAGGCTGACCTGGCCTACAGAATGAGTTCTAAGACAGCAAGGACATGAGATAGGGCAAGGGGTATACAGTCACATAAAGGATGTAAAATTGGGAAACAATTTTAGAGTTCAAAAGCACAGTAATGCCATAGGGAAGTAAGACAGGGAAGGGCTTTTTTAGAGAAATACTCAGCAGCAGTTGGAGAAATATAAAGGATACAGTGAAAGATTACTTTCATATTTCAAACCTTTGGGGAAAAGAAAGGCAAACCAGGAAATTTAGAGTCTTGGAGGCAACTGTCATTATGTATCCAACAAATATTACCGAGTTATCAGTGTATTCGAGTATTTCTTTAAGTGTAATGTGTAGAAGCCCAAACCAGACATTGTATTTACGTCGGGAACCCATTTCCTGTGCAGAAAAATAGAGGGGGGAGGGAAGGTAATTTCAGGATGTACTAAGTGTTATGGAGAAAAAGAAGGCAGATGGTGAAGTAGAAGAAAGCCACAGCTTGGGAATGTGTTACACATAAAATGGTTAGATAAAGGCCCCTTTAAGAAACAGTATTTAATGGAAGAAGTGAATGAGACTTTCCCAGATGAAACCACAATGTTCTCTGCAGAGTCATTTTCATGGGAAACTGTTGTTAGCTTCAGCTGTCAACCTGATAGCAAATCTAGAGTCACCTGGGAAGAGAGAACCTCAACTACAGAAGTGCTTCAATCAATTGGCCCTTAACCACATCTGTGAGCCATTCCCTTTTGCTAATTGATGTGTGAGTCCTCCTTCCCCCAAATAGGTAGGCCTGGAGTATACAAGACAGACCAAGGAAGCTAGCCAGTAAACAGAATTCCTCCGAGCTCCTGCTTCAGTTCCTGCCTTCTCAAGAGCTGACTGTAATGCTCTATAAGCCCAGGAAGCATTTCTACCTCAAACTTAGATGGCCTTGCGTATTTTTGTTTTTGCTTCATAGCAGCAGAAGAACAAAGTGAGATAAAAGCAGAGAAGCTAAAGTTAAGAAAAGGAAGTCCAGGGTGGTAGTTTCAGGAATCTTGGAAGTAGCTCTACAATGACAAGGAATTGTGTCTGTCATTTAAGATGGAACTCGCAAGGCACAGCCTCTAAGGTATGTCTTTAAACTATCACCTAGCTGCTGAATATATATATATATATATTCTGGAGGTAAAAATGGACCAATAAACTTCCCTGGAAAACTAGGATAGCAGGTTTGGAGGAGTACCACTGTGTCTTGACCTTAGGTAGTATGGAAGGCCTGAGGATGATTTGGGGAATTATATGGGAAAAAGAATATTAAGTTATTAAGGATGTGTTTAAATTCGTGACTCCTGAACATTCACAAGGAAATACCAGGTGCAAAGGAAGATACTGTCCTCTGGAATTCTGAGAGAGTTCATGTTGGAGGACTAAACTTGGGGGCTTTTCAGCATATGTAAGAGATCACCTGGAATGGGGGAGTAGAACAGATGGGGAAAGAGCAGAGAACTGTTGAGACTGGAGGCAGACGGCAAAGGGGGAAAAGTGGGGTGGATCCTGGCAAAGGACACAGAAGAAAGCAGACGTGGGGAAACTTGTATCTATTTCAGTAGTGTAAATAGTAGTAGAGAGTTAACATTAAGTTATAAGAACAATCACTTGCTGTGGAAAGATGACATCAGCTAAACATTGAGTCACTTGTTTTAAAAATTAACCAATTCTGATCTCACAATGAACTAGTTCATACAACAAAGCTCAAAATGTCAGAAATCCGACATGAACTTCAAACTTTTCCATCCTAGATGATCAATTTCCTCTTTTAACAGAGTACATGTACACACAGGTATGCACACATACATACATACCCCCAGACACCCCACTCCACTGCACCCGTCCACACCACAACAAAAGCCTTTGTAAAGTGTAACTCTGTTTACCAAAACAGTAATACTTGGATTATACCAACTTCAGAGTGTGAGAAAAAATATGGTAACACATGAATATGTCATGTTATGGATGAAGAGAAAAACAAAAGTGTAACTCTTATTTACTCGAGGTCTTTGTATTTCAAGTTTACTGTCTTGTATGGAGGAACTATTTTTTAATTAAATCTGATTTAAAAAATGGGAACTTCAAATGCTGATAATAAATGAAATACATTAGATTTAATTTCCGAATGTAAATTTTGTATTTAGTAGAATAACTAGTTATCCAAAGTGATTTGTATTTATTGATTTGTGTGATCGGTTTAATATACATCTAAATGAACTAATCACTTGATGGATAAGTCTGCTTAATCGGGAGAACTCATGACTGTTTGAATAGATTGTTAGTGCTTTTATAACTTGCTTATAAATATGTGGCCATGATTTCATGGTGTTAGATACATGCAGTCTCTATCATTCCAATCTGGGTCCTAAGATAGTTTTCAGAATTATCTTGCTAAAACCCCAGGAGCAATTCAGTTATCTTAATAAAAACTTCTGGCTATGTCCTGTATCCCACAGAATGGAATACAAATGTCTTTTTTATCCCTTAGATATTTTCTTTATTTACATTTCAAATATTATCCCCTTTCCTGGTTTCCCCTCTGAAAACCCGCTATCTCCTCCCCTCCCCCTGCTCACCAACTCACCCACTCCTGCTTCCCTGTCCTGGCATTCCCCTACACTGGGGCATCGAGCCTTCACAGGACCAAAGACCTCTCATCCCATTGATGTCCAAAAAGACCATCCTCTGCTAAATATGTGGGTGAGCCATGGGTCCCTAACCAACCAGTACCCCCAGAGCTTCCAGGGACTAAACCACCAACCAAAGAGTACACATGGAATACAAATGTCTGTGTGACATTTATGATGTCCACTTCCCGAAGCCCTCACTGGACCCTGTTCCCATTCTTCTGTCTGGTTATACTCTCACCTGATTCTATGCTCTTATTTCTGATGTTTACTGTGTACTTGATTTTCAATAATCCACTTTCAATGACTTTTATATGTCACACCCTTCCTTCCTGTAGAAGAACCACACTGGAATGAATTTCTGATTTTCTCATGTTCTCCCATCTCTGATATTCTTCCAACTGTCACTTCACATGTCAACTAATGTAAGAGTCTGTGTTGACTTTCTACTCTCCCACTAACAACATCAATGATAATAATAGTAATAATAATAACAATAATGATGATAATGCATCTTCTTCATGGCTTATTTCTTTCCCACATGCCTTTCTTAATCTTGGAGAATGCAACTTTAGAAAGCTGTGCTTATCTGGAAATCACCCACTCAGTGTCTCCCCACTGTGCTTCCTGCCTTCTTTGTTGGTTACCTGGAAAATCAGAAGCTGCCTTTGCCTTATTTTAGTGTCTTATGTGCCTTAGAAGGCTTCAGAATTGTCAAATATACACTGAAGTATTTTTTCAGATGCCTAAGTGACAGGAGTTTCTCCTTAGGTTAGTGTTCACAGCAACTAATTTCAGTCACAGGACAGTGTAGAGAGTAAGTAGACAATAAATATTTATCTGCTTTTACCATCCAGTTTTATTAATCTTCTTTCTTTGATGGGGGAATTCAATAATAGCTCTCTTTATTGCTTATCTCTATAAAGGGTAAATCACTAAAATCAATTTATTAAAAATAATTTTCTGCAATTTCAATTAGTTTGCAGTAATGGATAAAGGTAATGACTACATGTCGAACAAAATTAAATATTTAAATTAATATTCCAAAACATTGTAATTTCACAATATTTATATCATGTGTCTGATCATTCAAAATGGATGTCTATAATACTAGTTCTCCATACTACGTGGTTCATCATCGCTAACATTTTTCTGGATTTGCATATTGTATTAAAATGTGTCAAGAACAGTTCTGGATAGGTGCCAACTCAGAAGCAGCCTGAACCAGTATTCTGAAAATACAAAATGGAACGAGAGCATTCTACAGGACAGTGACTCCCCCAGTGTGGGATGTTCATCTGGCACTTCAGTTTTCTGCAGTGTAATTTTCTTTGTTTACTTTATTGGACTCCATTTCTCGGGTAGTGTGATTGAGTAATTCAGTAAGTCTGTGAGGAATGCAAACTCAGTTGCATTTTAATTTCATCCATCAAAATGACTCCCATCCTTCAAGGAATCTTCTGGAATGATTATTCACCAAAATCCCTGAGACCAAAGATAAAGGTGTAGAACATCTGCACACTATCAGAACTGTGGAAAGGGTTTGTGGCAAATGTTCACCGACCACAACCTGCTGTACCATATCATATCAGGAACCATATCAGGAAACATACCATCTATGACTGCATAAGACATAATGTGATATGCTAGTGCCAAACACAATAGTTGGGCTGTATAATAAATGCTAATAAATGAATGAATGAATGAGAGCTATGGTATTTATAGGCTCATTACAATTTATTTCCTGTATCTAGGAACCACACAGGATGCTTGAAAATCACTGTTTTTGATTTGAATGAACATCATTGTATAGAGAGTGTAAAATGGTTTATTATTTTATTTTTATTGATTAAATTTATTATTAGACAAGTCCATACATTTATATAATGCTTTCTAACTATTCTCACTCCCCAACTTCTATCTCTCTCCCATTCTTTTTACAAGTTCTTTCCCACATCCCTGTCTTTTTCGTTTTGTATCATGACTTACTGAATTAAACTAGGGCCATTTCTGTGGCCATAGGTTCAGAAAAATCCACTGGAGTCTGGTGGTCTCACCATTGTAAACACACCAGATAATGACTGTCCTCTGCCCTAAATCCAAGAGCAACTAGTGGTTCATTACAGAGAAAAGGAGACCAATGAATCTCCACAACTCATAGATGACTGTTGATAGCCCTGCCTTTTACAGTCCCAGCTCAGACAGTAGAAATTGTTGTTTGTCTTGTTTTCAGTGGTTGTATCATGGCCTGAAATAAACATTTTACAATTTATCTCGCAATCACACAGCTCTTCCATTCTTTCTGCTAACCCTCTTGTGTCCCCTGACCCTAAAAAGATTGGTATAGATGTTCTGAATAGGGCTGAGTGCTCAGTAATCCCTTGTTCTCAGTACCTTGGACAGCTACAGCTATACATCTTTGCATTTGTTACCCACTACACACTGCTTGTAGTTGGGGCTCTATGGACTCATGGTGGTTTTAATTTTTAACCTTTATCCTGTACTTTGTATCTCACATAGCCAAATCCAGGTTTCTCACTTTGTAGTCAACAGGGACCTAACCTATTTACCATATGTTCAGAATTAATGAATTCTATGAACATCTAATATTTACATATTAGGTCTTTCCATGCACACACCCCATTAAAAACTTATTTTGCAAACAATATTTATGCAATAATGTTAACATTTAAGGTGGAGAAGATCAAATATATCTATAAATCCATAACTTTGTAAACCACTAATTTCCATTTTCAATCTTCCATTTCTTAGAACTCTGCTAGCACTCAGCTTGAATTGCAACATACTTCACATGGTGTAATCTTAATAGTCACTTACTGCCTGAACATTTTTTCATGTTCCCAAAGTCTTTTAAATTATAAATTTAGTGGTATAACAGTCAGTAGTTTGATATTCAAAAATTTCTGCTAAGATACTATTACATACTTATTGAATAAAGCATTTGGAGTTTATTAAACAACTATAACTAACAAACAGCCTAAATTACAAATAGGTATTCATTCTTTGACTCCCCAGAAAAAAGTACTGTAAATGTTAATACAATTATTGAATATGTAAGTCAATATCTCAGTTTTTCTTTCAAAATAATTATGAATATAAACATGAATTGCATACACTACAATTTGATCATTTAATTCATAATAAAGTATATCTTATAAGCAGATATTTTATTATATTATGACCAATTTTCACATTTATACTTCCTAATTATCTACATGATATTTTCTTCATGGAATATGCCATAATTTAAAGTAACCCTGGTTAGTACACTTTAAGAATGACTCCTTGACTAAAAACACTCACATGACAGAAAGAGACAACTCACTTCTGCAACTTGTCATCTGGCCTTCATGTGTATACTGTTACACATACTTTCATGGCACATATGTGCACACACACACACACACACACACACTGATATATACAAATATAATAAATAAGCGTATGGTCTGTTTTCATTTGTCGTTATTTTAAACTGTTATAGATAGCATTCTTACTATTACATAACAGTATTTATGCTTCTTTTTTCACCGTTATAAAGGAAAACATGTAATTGGTGCTGGCTTACAGGTTCTGAGGTTCATTTCATTATCATCATGGAGAGAAGCATGGCAGTGTCCAGGCAGGCATGGCAGGAGCTGAAAGTTCTACATCTCATGATCCAAAGGCAAATATGAGAAGACTGACTCCCATGTGGCTAGGTGGAGATTCTTATAGTCCACTTCCACAGTGACAAAATTCTTCTAAGAAGGCCATACTTACTCTAACAGGGCCATACCTCCTAATAGTGCCACTCCCTGGGCCAAGAATATTCAAACCATCACATTTTTCATACCCTGTCCCCCATATAGTCTTGTTTAAACATTGGAACCAATACCTAAATATAGCATAATGCAATAGTATTTGCTTTTTTTCATAACCCTTAGGTTTGTATTAAGGTATGTTTGTTGGGTGGTGTTGAACTGTAGAATGTGTGGTGAAACTGTAGAATGCAGCTCAGTTGTTTCAGCTAATCATTTGTTAATAGTGGCAACACTGCCCTAACTGAATACTGTGTCACCATGCACTACTTATGCCTATTCCCCAAGTTTAATATCCATCACAACTGTCTTCACAAAGCTCTAAAATATTTGTTACCACCAGTTCAATAATAATATTTTAAGGTCAGATGAATCTAATTTCCTCTTACTCTGGGAAGGATAAAGCCACATAAAATTGAATCAGACTCCCTGGATTCCTATATGGTTGTTTCCAATCTGCATTTAGTGGCTTCCAAAGTTCAATTTAAGAACAGAGCACTTGCTGTGGCGATATCATCCATCACCTTGTCCTCTGGGTAAATAGTAGACATTGTGCTTCTACCTCAGATAACATTATTTGAAAAGCTCAGACTCATGGACTTGTACTTTAGTACAAGGAAAAAACCTCTACCACCTAAGACTTTTTTTTTTTTTTTTTTTAACCAACTTTAACTATTTGCTACATTTCAGAGCTAGCCAGTTTCAAAGCTGTGCAGGTCGAACCATATTCTATCATATTAAGTTAGATAAGGTTTGGGGAGCACATAATTCTATATGCTGCAAATAGATAAAATGGAAATGTCAAATTAAGTTTCATATTCTATATTTTTAATATTTCTAAAAATATCTTATTATCAAAGATTCACATACAATGCATTTCTCGGTAGTAGAAAGTTTCAGGAAGAGGAGAAAGAATTTCAGGAAAGGATAATTAAGAGAGAAGAGGAAAAAATAATGAATAATCAACAAATAAGTGTATGCCTTTTTCTATTGTGAATGAGAATAGCTTTTAGCAGATAATTATTTATAGTTAGTTTCCTCCAATTATCAGCACAGGATTCTTGATAAATGGGTAACAATGTGTATGATGAAAATTGAGACTATTGCCTGTTACTCTATACCAACTGAGACTCACTACATGTTGATCGGGGTCAAGATTCAGTTTGTGCACTCATGTGTGCTAGTGTGCATATTACTCCAGATGCTTGTGAGTTATATGCACATGGTCCACCAAGCTACCCCCATGGGTTCCATGGTTCAGAAATTTTAACAAACATCAAAGGTGGGGCTTAGGCTCATGAAAATTAAACATCTATTAATATCTAAAGTTAATTTAAAATGTTGACCCTTGGCTGGTTTTATTTCTTTATTTATAGTAGCTTTTTAAAATATATGCATGTTAATGATTTACATTTAGGGATCACAAAAAAAGACGTATTTCAGCAAAAAAAAAAATCTAACAAAAGAAACTTCTATGGAGTTGAATAAAAACTAATGGCAGGATTTGGACTGTTCATTGCTCTTAGAAATGACAGCAGGAGAACTGGGACATTAAGACACAAAAGGTTAGCGGGGCGTGCTGGCACACTCCTTTAATCCCAGCACTTGGGAGGCAGAAGCAGGTGGATTTCTGAGTTCGAGGCCAGCCTGGTCTACAGAGTGAGTTCCAGGACAGCCAGGGATACACAAAGAAACCCTGTCTTGAAAAAACAAAACAAAATAACAACAAAAAAACAACAAAACAACAATAACAAAAAAAGACACAAAAGGTTTTATTTAGCACCTTTAGCATTACTTGAATAGTGATTGTCATAAATGCATAAGTAAAAATAAGACTAACATGTACAGTCACAGTTTCTTCATAACTGATAATGTCAGATTTTAAGAATCCGCAAACTAATAACTATTTACATGCCTGTATATTCCTATAAAGTGATTGAAATTGAAACACTATTATTATCCGGGTAGATATTGTAAACATAATCTAAACAGTTGATAACAGTAGTTGACTCAAATGTATATCTATTTCCATAAATTAGATAAATCATATTTAGGGCCATGCTTTAAGACTTTTGAGATTATACTTGTTTTTCTATATTTTTTGTTATTTGGGGGAAAATATTGTAGGAAATTAACAGATGAATTGAATCCCACAGGTCATTTGCTAATTTTATATTTCCACATTAAAATAATATTACAAGTACAAAAATTATTAATTAATGAAAAATAGTTTTTTATGAAGCTGATTTTTGACATGTGTGTTTTCATCTATGTTAACACTATTTTCTTCCCTTTTTTCCCCTTCAGTGTTTGAGGTTGAATTGTAACACAAGTAGATTATGCAAATCAAGACAGTTCTTTCCCAAAGCCCTGAAAATTTAATGTCAGAAAATACATATTTTAGCATACATTATTTCATGAAAAGTTCATTTTTATTTTTCTGCACAAGTGTTGTAAGCTTTGGAGGAAATCTTATGGTCTCTGGTTAAGCCATATGCTTCCAAGCATTTAACTTCCTTGCAGTTAGCCTAAGATGGTAATATTTGGGTTTTGCCTGGCATTGTACCAATCGTGTTTCCTGACTGTGGCTCCTCTATCAGAGTCCACTGCTGATCCTGTTATCATTTATGTATGAACAGAAATGGGAAACTGCCCGGTTAATGGTTGATAAGTGGTCTAGGACCACCTTATTCCTGACCAGTAATTATCACGATTTCTTTGATGGTAGATTATTTCAAATCCTTAGAGGAACAGAATGAGTTTGTCTGTGATTTAAAATATAACATGAATGCTTCTGAAAATAACCCCCATCATTATTGTCATTACTTCCGCCGAGTTTGAGAATGTTTAAGTTGGTTAGTATCAGCAAGTTTTTGGCAAGTTTTTCTTAGCAAGACCTAGTATGAAGCAGATACTTTAAAAACAAAGAAGAAAGAAAAAGGAAGAAGAAGAAAAAGAGGAGGAGGAGGAGGAGGAGGAGGAAGATTGGATNAGGAGGAGGAGGAGGAGGAGGAGGAGGAGGAGGAGGAGGAGGAAGATTGGATCATATTGCAACTCAGTAGGACACCAGATCTAATGAGAAATGACAATAAAGATTCTTGGGTGGCTGAATTCAGGTCAGGACATTAAAACTTAGGAAACCAACAGATGTTTCTTGGGCCTTAGTTTCATCATTTAAGAGGAAATAGTTTGAGGTAGGTTTTATTTTATTCTGTTAGTTTTCCAAAGTTGGCAAAATGAACATAATGACAAGAAAAACACAGTATATATATGGTGATGAGAGACAGTAATTGGACACTTAAATTAGAAGTTTGTCAAGTTGAAGAAAGAGAAATTTGAAAAAAATATTTAAAATCAAAATATGAAACATTTGTCATAGAAAATAGGCAGAGTGAAAAATAAGCAAATGAGTTCAAATGAAATCATCACTTTAAAAGAACAAGATAATGGGTGCCATTTGGTGCAGGCAGCTAGTAAAACAAAGCAGGATAGCAGATTTTGAACTTTCTGTAAGTACTTTAAGTTAATCAAATTCTATGAAAGTGTGTTTTTAAATTATATCTTTTTTAAAATGCGTGTTAGTCATGGTTTTTCATCATTTCCTGTAAATAACAACAGCACTGGCTCATTAGTTTTAGTTGTCTCCAACAAGATTTTTTTTAGCTAATTAAATGTGTTTAGACAATTTCACATGTGTCATGTTTTCTGCACAGGGATCAACCTCACTTGGATGGTAAGGGCAAGAAGAAAGGACAAAGACAATTCACAGAAAAGCTGAGATTGGGTGGGCTGGACTCTGAGAGAAGCCTCGGCATCCTGGAAGTCCAAATTTTAGTTAAAAAGGGAGGCAAAGATACTATATACAGACAAATAAGGAAGAGTGGTTATTACATACAGATGAACATGGAGGCAGAGTTATGTGGTTAAAAGAGGAGGCAGGCTTAGCTAATATTGGTATGAACAGTATGTATGAATGAACAGTCTTCAAGATATATATGTATATCACAGGAGAATCACCTGTGGACAATTTTAGACATACTGTGAATATTCCTTCTGGGCCTAACCCAGGAATGGCTTCGTCTTCTCTTGGGCCTAAAGCATTGTTCCTTGAGATGGCCTTGCCCATGACAACCACAGTCATTTGCTCAGGACATACTCAGTGCTTACTGAGATCTCCCACATTGCTGGCTTTTCCACCTCATCATCCCTGCCCCCTCCCCTGCTAAAACACAGGGTTTTTACTTACATGGTGTTGGATTATTTTCTCATTCTAAAAAATTATTCTTGGCACTAAAGCACATCAAAACGGGCAGGGCACTTTCAGTGAATGATGTGAGGAGACTGAGCAAGAACCTGTTTTCTTGAATTATGTTTGAGTCGGTAATTGTATCAGTGAATACTCGTAAAAATTAGTAAGGAAGAAAATTCACATTTAGATGTAGAGAGGGGACTCTATAATGGCAGAATTGGAATTACTTGATTCATGCTTATTTGGGGCATGACTCTTGAATGGGTACAGGGGAAAGATTTGAATAAAAACATTAATCATTATTTTACAGTATGTTTATAGAAACCCTATATAGAATTGTAGATTAGATACTTTCATAAGTCTCATATAAGAAATGGTAAAGTCGGGGAAGACTCAATTTCAAAGAGCTTTAAAGGTTAGACAAAACCAAGACATTTGAAATTCGTCATATAGACAGTCATGATTGAATGGATAATATACATGCCAACAGTATTGCATGTACTTACATGCCAACAGTATTGCATGTACTTGAGGTTCACTTGACCTGCAGTCTAATTTCTAAGTTCATTTCTTTTTTAAAATGTCATTGTTGTGACTATGTGTATTTTAGAGATTGTAAATCTTCTTTTCTATTTAGGTGATTATGTTACCAATGGTAACAGAATAACTCTGTGTTTTAACAACATTTTGTAATACAGATATTTTGTATTACAGATAGCAACTTTATCTCACTAACAAATATGACCTATACCCACAGAAATAGCTATATAATTAAATAGCCTCCACATGAAGAATTTTTTCTCAACACAGAAATCATATCACAGGTATTTAATTGGGAATGTTGGTCCCACAATATTATAGGACTGTCAGGAGTCTTTAAGAATTCAGCCTGGGAGGTGGACGAGTATCTAAATTATTCTACATACAAATAGGATACCTTAAAGGAATTTTAAAGAATGAGATTGGGTAATCTAAGCCCAATGGAGGTCTTTCTCTGGCAACACATGTCCCCTGAATAAGGTGGACATATGAGTCTATGGTAAATGTGCTAGTCATTACAGTAAGAATTTAGTTTGAATTGCAAAATCTTTAGCTCAACTGGTATGTGGGCAATCTAGGGTTAAGTTACAAATTTAAATGCAGTTTTTAATTTCATATCCATAGAACTAACAAACTGTATGCTGAATCTCTAGATAGTCCTGATAGCACTGAAACAGTAGTTTAAAAGTAAGTTTGGCAAAGTAAACTGAAATAATTTACTATTTATACAAAAATTCCACCAAAAGCACATTATGTAATTTTACTGAAGTAGATTTTGTAAGAGACCAATCTTAACAACTTTGCAAAGAGAAAATTTATTTCCTTAATATTGTTTTGTTACTAATTACTACCTCTACTAGATATCATGTGAGTTTTAAGATTAATTTATTATCACAAATATTTATGTGTATAGCATGTACACATATATATAGACCATGTTAAATATAGTAAAATGAAAACTCATCTTGAGTGATGGAATTCAGCCTAGGAACAATTATTAGATTTACATACATTTTACACATATCAACTTCCCCAAAAAGATATGCTCAAGATATATAATATTAACTTTAATATTCACATTGCACTGTGTATCTATTGTAATAGTATAATAATTTGGATGATGTAAGTTATGCTATATTTTGACATATTTAATATACTCTACATGATATATTTATTCACAAGACTTTTACATTATTTTATATAGTGAGCAATATGAAGATTTTCAGTTGGCTAGATTTCCCTTCTTAGGGTAAAGAGACTCAGTCTTTTGCAGTTTCTCTAAAATAATTATGATCCAATATGTCATATAAATTTAGAAAAATAAGTTTAAAAATAACACAGTGGGAGACTTTCAAATTTTGACATTGCAGTGTATCTCCTAAGTACAAGACACTCTTACCATTGGTTCTTCAGGATGCTTGGGCTTCCAATTTCATTTGGTGCTTTGTTTGGAAATGTTTTTGCTCAAACTAATGTCTGAAATTAGCATCTCAATCATATAGAGAATTGAGTTAGAACACCTTTGACCATTTTTATAGCTTTCAGAAGTCTCAAAGAAATCAAATATCTATTCCTGAAGATACAATGATATACAGTCAATGCAATGTGCGAAAGCTTCTATTAGAAAATATTGAAATGAGTTGATCCATTCTGAAAGAAGCATTTTGTTCTTTGATTCATTTTAGTTAATAAATAAGCTAATTTTACATCAAACTATTAAGTTAAACACTCACTAATGTATCGAAACACATCTAGTATGAAATACACCTAAAAATATTTATCTTGGAACAAGTAGCCATTCATTGCTTCTTGGAATAAAGAATGTGATTATTTATTTTCATTAAAATGATTAAGGATCTGTGCTGAGGAATGACGCTGTTAAATGAGTTATTAGAAGATCTAGCAGAGAATATTAATAACTAATTTTATGAAATTGATTTGTAATTGTCTCTACAGGAGCACTGAAATAATTTTTGCTCTATTAATGACAGCCGTATTCAACAGAAAGGCTTGTTTCTCTCAGCATTAATTGCTTTGGTTTACAAATTCTTACTTATGAAACAAATATACTGTTTAATCACTCAGTAGCCATGACAACCCTGTCATGGGCTGCATCACTGGGAGAATTCTATTGTCTTACTTTGCCTTAGGGGTATTAGTGTAATCACACAAGTCAAAATGAGAACAGGAAATTTAAAAAAAAAAAAAAAAAGACTCAACTCTGAAAAAATATATGAATTATAGTTTTGTAAGCTTTTTTAATTCTATTTTTCATGTGCCCCAGTCCTCTTTAGACACAAGAGGCCTCTTAGGTACAGACTGCATCAACTCCATAGGACCAACTGGGAAAAGTGTCTTCTTCCTCCAGGATCTGAACATTGTCCCTCCTGATTTCCAACGCACCAACAAAACCCAATTCAGCTGGACCCCTTACATCATTCTTTTTCTCTGGCCATCACTTTGGTCTGATAGGAATCTGCTCCATGTAATTCCTCAATTACTCTTGATGTGTGTGTGTGTGTGTGTGTGTGTGTGTGTTTTATTTTATATATATATATATATATATATATATATATATATATATACATATACATATATACATATATACATATATATATGTATATGTATGTATNTATATATATATATATAATCAAGTAATTATTTCATAAAGTTTGAGAGATTTAAAAATGAAAAGTATTTCAGCCATCAATTTCTCCTCAGACATAAAATTACAGGTCCTATATTTAAACATTTTTTACATTAAGCTGGTGTTATAATTCTTCTAGATAACTGTTTTCACATGTGAGTATTCCTTTCCAGGTGGTAACTGGATCAACACTTGACAGGCCAGTGTGCTTCTAGAAAACCAAAGAGAACCTTCACCTTAAATTACTGCGAGAATTCAGATCTAGGACTCATACAGAGAAACTCCAATAGGAAAACTCATCCTGTTAATTGCAAGGCTTAGTATAAAAACAACAACAACCATTTGCAAGTATCTGACATAGAACTGAGGACTCATAGGAGATCATTAATAAATCGTAGTTATAATTGCATTGCTCTCTTGTTTTCAAACAAAAACCATTTGCATGTGGCAGATAACCAAGTGCATGCAACCATGTACTATTTATGTTGGTCAAGGAACTTAGCAGGAACAAGAATATGTGCTCTCTTTACTCACTGCCATAAACTTGCCTGTTCCTGTGGGGTAACTCATGCTCTTTATTCAATGTTTGATGTTGTGATTAATGCATATGATCTGGAGGAGTGAGAAAAGCACCCTTGGTGAAAGAAGTGAGAAGGTATTTAATCATCTTTCTCATGGATGTGATAAACATCTGAGAGAAGCCTAAAGGTGAAAGAACTTTTGTTGGGGTTGTCAGTGAGTTCATGGTTACTCTTCCTCACATACTGGATCACATTATGATGGGGATGTGGTAGAGTGAGTTACCTCATGATCAGGAAAACAAAGGCAATAGAGCAATAGGCTGGGGTAAAATGTACCCTGGCAGCCCAGGGTTCCAGTGACCTACTTCTTTCATCCAGGCCCCAACTCTTTTCCCTGCCCCCAAAACAAAGCTGCAAACTGGGGAGAGATTCACTTGGAGAGTTTGTAAGGGAGGCTTTATGAACAAGGTGTAGTATAAGTGAGTATTTTCAGGTCGATTACCATCCCTATGTCCACTTCTCTTATTTTGCTTAGTACATATTAATTATATCTAATAATGGTTTCATTATGATATTTTCATATGCATGTAGAATGCATTTCTCTTCACTTTGTGTGTGTGTGTGCGTGTGCGTGTGTGTGTTTGTGTGTATGAGAGAGAGAGAGAGAGAGAGAGAGAGAGAGAGAGAGAGAGAGAGAGAGAGAGAGACTCAGTGATTTAATGTTTCATGAGTGGATGAGGGACTATTTGAAAATCATAGACAACTTACTAATAGTCATACCATTGAAGGAAATGTCTCCATTTCTTCCTGCAACCATTAACTATACATCCTCAAAGCAAAGTGGGGCTTTATGAGCCCCGAATTCTCTTGATGATGGAATACTGATGCACCGGCCAAGTGTAGATCCTCTGAAGATAATGGCATGTTCTGTGACTTTGTGAGTGCAGTGTGCCTGACATGTCAGAATAGCATCATTCCACACCACTCCTTCACATCCTCTGGGTCACACATCTCAGCCTCTTTTGTAATGTTCCTTGAGTCCTGATGGGAGTGACAGAGATGTGTCATTTAAGGCTGAGCTTTCAACTGCCACTTGGTCTCAGCACTATCTCTATAGTAACTGCTACCCTCTCCCAGGAGGAGGAACAGAGGGAGGGGGAAGAGAGGGAGAAGGAGGAGGAAGAGTAGGGAGAGGAGGAGGAGGGAGAGTTGGAAGAGGAAGTTGTTTCTCTGATTAAGCTAAGAGCAGCAAACTCAGGAAATAAAGTTAAGGTTTGCTCTTGCATTTAATCTAGTTCCTCACATTTTGCTATAGGGTGGCTCTCAACCCACGGACTGTTAAGGAAATGATAAAAACACACTTCATGTGGGCTTTCTCTGGGTGTGAATTCACCTTTCTCAACTGCACCCCCCCCACACACACACACAGTTCAAGCGCCATGAAACTGTGTTGGGAGTCAGATCTTCAAACTCACCCTTTTAATGTCACTGGAGCTTCCTGTGAAATACCAGGCCCCTCCGCCTTTGCTTTAATGAGTAAGAAAGGAACCCAGCTAGAGCATCTAGCAGATGAAGCTCCATCTAGGCATCCTTCCCTTCCTCTGCCTTCTCAGTCTCCCTCTCCCATCCCAATTCTTTCTCCTTGTACTCCCTCTCTTTCCAGTCCTCCCTTCTTCTCAGTCCCCTCTCTCTCTCCCTCCACAATCATTCCTCTCCCTCCCTAGCCCTCCTTTCAGCTGCCCTTAGGTGTGAAAGTGCTCCTTGAGAGAGGCAGCTACTTGGGTTGGTAGGAAGTTTAAATTTTAAGTCTGTTTACTCTGCATTAGAGTTCCCATAGAAGGGAAAAAAGTTACATTCCGCATCTGTGCTCAGAGCTATGCATTCTTGGGCCCTCAAACATTTTTATAAACCTATTTTTTTTTTCTCTCAGATGAAAGGTAGATTTAATTATTTATCAGTTGCAGTTCTATCTGGTCCAAAATGAGGCTTCCAAGTCTCTCCCCCAGGCAAACAAACAGAAAACAAAGTTACTTTATTTTGCGAATACAAAAAAAAAAAAAAATTCAACTAGTGAAAATTCAAGGACGAGAGAACTGCTTGACGTTTTACATAATCTCTCAGCCTTTCTGTTTCACAAGACTTTAAGGAAATACCAACTCTCCGAGGGAAGATGAATTTCAGAGGGAATTATGGCATTTCTATAAAAAATTGACAAGGGTATGTTTTACTCTCTGAAGCATTTGAATAAAAAGGAACAACACAAGGCAGATGCTTCTTCATCTTGGAGATCTACAGCTGTCCTGTGCTGCAGTTGTTTTCATTAAATGAGTGGAATATTGTTTATCCCACACAGAAAAGTATCCAGTCTTTAGTTAATGAATAAGCCTTATCTCCCCCTACTTAATGCCCAGAAACAAGGACCAATATTTTGTAGGTCTTTACTTGGCCTGGTCAGGTAAATGTGAATTCTTTTATGTCTCCCTCACCCTTAGTCATCTGTGTTTAACTCCATTAAAATTCTGATTCTTATTTGAATGGTGGTCTAACTCCTGTGTCACTTTTCAT
>NC_034594.1:7016228-7032883 GCF_900095145.1 Mus pahari | reverse complement strand
ACTCAGTATCATAAACCAAGAGTTCCTGCATTTGATGTTGTGCCCGAGTCTCTCTTCCTGGGGGCACCACTATATACCTCAAAGCTTTAAAGTTCCTAAGCAAAATTCATCCTTTCCCACAGAAATGTATTTCTTCTCAATTTTCTTGTCTTGGTAAGAGTTTTTAAGCTTTGAAACTACACATAGAACTATTACTTACGTATTTATCTAGTATGTTTGTGGATTCATATGTGTACATGGGTGTATAAACAGACTTGTGTCATGTGTCTGTGTGTTATGCATGTACTTACAAGTGCCAAGGTACATATGAAAAGGACAAAGACCAACATCCTTTCACCGTGTGTGTTCCATTGACTGAACTCAGGTCGATCATCAAGGAGGCAAGTGCCTAAACCTGCTGGACCATTCTACCACCGCTCCCTTCTCCTTTTAATTAAGTATTTATCTTCTTATACTAAAACGGAGTTTTTTGTATGACTGAAACAACTGCAGTCCTTATTGGGACAAGCAGGAAGCAGTGTGGAACTGTCCAGTGGAGGCCTGGGCAGTTGTTCAAATATTGTCTTTGATTACCAACATTTTCATGAATATCGTTCCAATCACTTGGCCATACATTTCAGTCTCCAACAAGAATGCAGAGTTCATAAAGACAATAATGTTTGCCAATTTTAAATGTGTTTTTACATTCCATACACTTCAGGACAAGTCATAGGTTTTTGTTTGGTTGTTGAGCCATTATTCCTGGGTTTGGGACCTACCCTGGAATGTGGTTGATGGGTTCTGTGACAATCAGAAAAGAAACAGGTTTTTCCCTTTTGCAATATGTCTTAATTGCAAATATCTTCTGGATTAGGGGTGTCCAATTCTCTTCAGTGCTGGGATTTGTGTGGCTTGAAACTGTGCGGGCTTGTGCATGCTGTCACTGTCTCTATGAGTTCCAGTGTGTCTCAGTCTGTGTCGGGAAGATACTGCTTTCTGAAGTCATTCACCGCTGCTAGCTCTTACAATCTTTCAGTCTCCTCTTTTATCCAATACCTGTCTTATAATTTGTTTGGATATTGCAGTAGATGTGCTGATGTGAGATTAAAATGACTTCAATTAGAGTCATTGTGTGTTTTGAAGGCCAGTATCCCTAGTACTTAGCAGTTTTTCTTATTAAAATTCAGAAGCTGACTTCCAAGGTACTTCTGACGTCTCTTTGAACCATAAGATCTCATACTGAAGTAAGAACTATCATGAAGTTTTTTTTTTTTTTTTGAAGTTTATTACGTAAAGTTTCGATTTTAGAGACTTGAAGTCTAGCTTAAGAGCCCTGAAATGATCTTAAGAAATAGAAATTGTCATTCAAGCATTTTATGTGGTACTTCATTTTAGGATCAGTATGAAATGACTCCAGTCATTTAAGTTAGTGACAATTGTGAAGCTGTGTTGCCTCCTAGAGTTTTTGGAAGCATCTATTTCTTTTACACCCCACAAGAAAGCTGTGTTCATTTATGACAAGCAGGGAATATTTTCATCCGCTATTAGAAAACTAAAGGTGTAAAAGAAGCATAACACACAAAGCTTACAGCAGTTACCACTACTGACAAATAATTCCCAGTTACTGAAGACATCCCCAGCCAGTGGAAGGCAGATGTTGTACAACTAACTGCACAGTCAGTACTATGAATTCACTAAAAGATTCCCACTGATGATGATAATGTTACTCTAAAGCAAAGACCAGAGATCTCTACAGTACATAGTTTATTGGTCCAAAGTCGTGCATGGGAAAAAAATAAAGCTATATTACTATTATTGAAATATTTGTCCTGTTGTGTAATATTGTTTGTATTTTGAGTTCAAAATAGTTTTGGTGCAAAAAGCCCCTTAAATTTAGTTTTTGAAGTGAAATAGCATAGTGAACTGATTAACTATCATTTATGTTGCACATGGTTAGGTAGATAGATAGATAGATAGATAGATAGATAGATAGATAGATAGATAGATTTAAGGTTTGTTTTATTTTTGTCAGGTGTCCCATTATTATTGAAGGCCATGAAAATATGTTATTGGGTCAGAGTTTTACATGTCTGAAGAATTTTCTTATGGGAAAGAGCATGTTCACACATATCTATATGTATGTAAAGAAAAATAATGAAATGCAATCCTCTAAGCAGTGAGATGACTCAGTCACTGAAATCAATTTTCCTGGAAGCCAGAAGATCTGAGTTTGCTTCCTGGAACCCAAATGAGAGTGGGTGCCTAGAAATTATTCCATATAATCTTCCTCCTCTGTCATCCGCACATGCACTGTGCTGCACATGTGCACACACAAACATAATGCTAAAGAACCAATCAACCTCTTTAACTTCTCATACATTGAATAACAGGATTTTACATGCTCTGTGTTTATGATAATTTTTAGGGCCTGACTTTTTTTTTTTTTTCAGTTTGCTTAGATTTTTTTTTCTACCACAAAAGCTGGCTATTTTCAACAAATATTTACTAAATGGCCACCAGGTTCCAGACACAATAATAAATACTCACAAAAGTGTGTAAAACACACAAAAGTCTTGCCCCTTGAGAGTTTTTATTCTAGAAGCAACAACAGCTAAAAGAGATAAATTATGCAAACGGTAAGCTAACTGTGTTGAGAAACTTAGAAAAAGGAATGTAAGAAGTGTCACTAGGGACCAGAAGTACACCTTAAAGGAGGATGCATGAGTGTGAAGAAAGACCTTAAGATGTAAATAAGTGTGCAGTGAAGTTTTGTGGGAGATGCTCATGTAGAGGAGACAGTAAAAACCAATGTGATGAAGTATAGGCTAAAGACAGGAAATACTGGGCTTGACTGGGCTTTACTGGGCTTGACTGGGCTTGACTGGGCTGAACTGGGCTTGACTGGTGAAGACGGGTGAAGACTGGTGAAGACTGGTGAAGACTGCTGACAGGGAGATTAAGGAAATCTGACTTCAAGAGAAATGTGCCTGTTACTCTTTGTGGATGTCAGAAGATTGGGGGATTTTTAGGTTCTGACTTAACCTGAATGAGATCTTCCTGGCTGCTCTATTACAACTGACTGGAATTCTGAAAGATAAAAGTAGGAATAGCAACCCATAATAGCAATTCAAAGAAAGAAAATGGTGGCTTTCCAGGAGTCATTGCATAGAGCAGAAAGTAGGGGAGGTCCGGGAAGTGTATTTGTGACATAGCCTACAGAATTTCTTTGATACATTAACTCTGGAGTGTCAGAAAGGAGTTGAAAAGGGGCTGTGTTTAGCTAGTCCTTGTGACAGAAACCTGAGGAGACTGGAGATTTTGAAGCAGGAATGTCATGTATTTGAGGCTACCCAGGGCTACATAATAAGGCACTGCCTCAAAGAATGAAGGGCAAGATGAATAAATGAGAAAAAGAGAAAGGAGGGTGGCAGAAAAGGAAGGGGAAAGGATGAAAGCAAGACAGAGTGGATGGATGGAAGGAAGGAGGGAGGGAGGGAGGGAGGGAGTTTGGATGTGCCAACTACTGAGATGGGAACAAAGACAATATGAGAGAATTTTGTAGAAGTGAGTTTTAGTTATATTAGTTTCCTGGTACCTATGAATCAATTCTATTCAAAATTCAGACATACAAATCAGGCTTCCTGTGGCAAATGTGGGAGGCAGGGGAGGCAGATATCTATGAATCTGAAGTCAGCCTGTTCTATAGCATGAGGGAGCCATTTGCATAATCAGAACTTATCTGAGAGAGAGAGAGAGAGAGAGAGAGAGAGAGAGAGAGAGAGAGAGAGAGAGAGAGGAGAGAGAGGAGNNGAGAGAGGAGAGAGACAGAGAGTCGGAGAGTCAGAGAGAGAGAGACTCAAATAGACAGTCAAAGGACATAGTATGCTGGAAGATGTGAACCTGCCTGGCATCAATAGGTAGATGTTTCTTTAAGCTTTCATGCTGCTATCATTCCCCCCAACCATGATTGGAGAGAGAAAAGATGGTCTGTAATGGCTGAATCCTGAGGGGCTCTGTGGTGATGCTCACAAGATGCCAGGTAAGCAGAAAAACAGATTGAAATTAAGCAGCCCATTAGATAGAGAAAAAAACGAGTCCCTGGAGTTAGGACATTGATGGAGTGATCAGGTGTGTGGAGTGGTAACCATTGGATAATCGAGTGGTTGCTGCACTTGGACCATGAAGATAACTGTAATTTAGAAGCATGCTTTTTGTTGTTGTTGTTGGTTTGTTTTTTGTTGTTGTTGTTGATGTTTTAAAAAAAGAAAATATACAATAAAAAAGACATTACTTATGAGTAAACAATTTATATCTACCTCTCTATAACATATAATATGTAATTATATAATTTTAAATTTTTATTAATCAATTAGTTATGTTAATTAATTAAAATAAAAAATGGTTAATAAATCAGTATATAATTAATGTTTTAATATATATTAATATATTATATTCATGTATAGTATACTATATATAATATACAGTATATGTTATACCATAATATAAATTAATATGTAATTATATATTAATTAATTAAATACCAATTCATTAAAATTTATTAAAAAGCTAATTGGAGTGTGCTCAACATTAAATAGGAAGAAGTAAAGTTATTTTCTCTTTTTAATAAAGTGTGAAAATGGAGCATAACTAGACAGGGAGCCCTGATAACACAATTTTTTCCCACAATATAAAAACAAGGAAACCACATAATCTTCCTCATCTGAAAAAATCTCTCCTATTATTAAAATACCCTTACGTTTTTGTTTGTTTGTTTTCCTACTTCTTCTAGTTCTGACTCTGTCATGGCGTCTCTGTTTTTGGTGGTAGACAAGTACATAGAAATATATTTCATAGTGAAAGTATAAAAATCCAACGCAAAGCCACATAGCTTCCATTCTCAATGCTACCTTAGCTAACCATACAGAAGTCCAGGGAGTTGCATAGACTTTGTGTCTGGTTAATTTTTTTGAGTGTAAAGTCTTTTTTTTTTTATCTAAAATGTGTTTTTTTAAATAACAAAGTTAAATTAAAATAAAACTAAAAATGCTTTAGAGGAAGGGAAATGAATTGGAAAATATTTGATGCAAGAAAAATAAGGAGGAAATGTTCCATTCTGGAATGAGAGGCTTATGGGAGCCCTGGCATGGCCTAACTTCCCAGCAATTTAAAAGGATGTTTGATGGGGTAATCTGCATGGTTGTCAGAAAGACACCAAAAAACCCCTGCCTATCCTGCCCCTTTCTTGTGACTATTCAATCACAAGAATTACTTAATTACTGAAATATTTTTGCACATGCTCACCACAGTGCCCTGGTACATTGTCTTACATGGCCACCATTCCTTGGTTTTATTTAGGTCATCCTAATATATTACACAGATCAGAGTCTTTTTTTTTATGTTCTCACTTGATGAACAATACATCTTTATTTTTGACCTACTTCTCAAATGGGTAGAACCGAATCTCTTGAAATGTATTAAAGAAATATAATATGTCCTGGATACTAGTACCCCAAAATGAGGTTTGCGATTCTGTGAACATATTACAAATAGTTCTAAAATATACTAAATTTATTGTTAACTTGTAACAAATAACTAATGCAAATGCTCCTGTCACTGATTCTAACTACCTACAAGGAGTCTAAAAATCATCATTGTAAGTGTGCAACTTGTAGAGGTAACTTGAGTAAACTCACTGTGATCCAAAAACCTCAAAAATTAGTATTGCAAAGAAATGTGTTCTAGAATTTTTACTTCAAAACTAACGAACTATATCCATGTAGAAAAATGCCTTTGAAACATTTGAAACTAAGCTTCAATCTTAGCTATGCTCCTGTAACTTTGACCCAGCACCATTTAACGTACTTATATTTATAAAATGTTCACTGTTCTATAGGAGTACGTTGATGACAATCATGCTGATGTTGATCTTGCATAGAGGTAAAGGCTGTGGGAGAAGAGTGATGCAAATGACGAAGCAAAATAAATGTGCATCATCGACACAGTACATCTTTGCACATATATATAGCCAGTAAAGCGAGAATTAAACCAAGTAGCTGGCTAACATTTTTCCATTGGACGCAGCACAGAGTCCCTATTGAAGGAGCTAGAGAAAGTACCCAGGGAGGTGAAGGGGTCTGAAGCCCCATAGGATGAGCAACAATATGAACCAACCAGTACCCATAGAATTACCTGGGGCTAAACCACCAACCAAAGAAAACACATGGTGGGACTCACGGCTCTAGCTGCATATGTAGCAAAGGATGGCCTAGTCGGTCATCAATGGGAGGAGAGGCCCTTGGTCCCGTGAAAGTTCTATGCCCCAGTATAGAGGAATGCCAGGACCAGGAAGCAGAAGTGCATAGGTTCGTGAGCAGGGGGTGGGGAGAAAGGATAGGGGGTTTTTGGAGGGGAAATTAGGAAAGGGAGTAACATTTAAAATGTAAATAAAGAAAATATCTAAGCCGGGCATGGTGGCGTATGCCTTTAATACTAGCACTTGGGAGGCAGAGGCAGGCAGATTTCTGAGTTCGAGGCCAGCCTGGTCTACAAAGTGAGTTCCAGGGCAGCCAGGGCTATACAGAGAAACCCTGTCTCGAAAAAAAAAAAAAAGAAAGAAAGAAAGAAAGTATCTAATTAAAAAAAAAAAAAGAAATCAGGAAATTAAATTGTCAGTTAAAACCAAAGAGCTTAGGAATCAAATGAAATGAACATATGTTTCCCTATTGTGGTCATCAATAGGGCTGTGCAGAACTCTGAGCTCGGTAGCTTGAGTGAGGGCCAGTGGAACCATGAGCCACTAAATGAGCAGCATTTTTAAGACAGAACTATAGTGTTGCATAGAAGGAGATTGCAGAGAATTCTCTATTTATTTAATTTATTGTTTAATTTACTATTTAATAATTTAATTTACTGTTTTTAATTTAATTTATTTGTTTACTGTTATTTGATACTATATATGTGTAACTTTGAAACCATTATCGTTATCTTAGCTGCTATCCCTACTTTAATGAGTCCCTGGTAGAACATATAAGTTTTTATTAATTGTCCTTTAACTTAACTGTTACAATACCATAACTGTGGTGGCTCAGCCCCCTGAAAATTATGTTTATCAAAAAAAAAAATTTGTTGATATACTATCGAATGCATGTGGGAATTAAGGTGTGGTAGGGTGTTTTATAGCCCTTAAACCTTCTGTTTTAGACCTCATGTGATGTTGGTATGGTTGAGAGTAGGCATGTTTAGTTGTTTCCTACTTAGACCAAATCAGATTTACATTGTTTTGCTATGAAGAATTCATCATTTTTCAAAGACAACTTTAGTTTGGAAAGTTGTATATTATGATGGGTCATGTGCTAGATTAGAATGTTCAATCAAAGTGAGTAGCATCAATATTCCCAAGTGTTATGACTAGTGGTTTTTTTGTTAGGTAATTTAATATATTACAACAAGGATATTAATTATTCATTATTATTTTAATAAAGCAGTTACTATCCCAAACCCTTTCTCATGCATATAAAACAGGACAAGTGTTAATGACTTATACTTAGTAAGCTCATGTATATATCCTTTTTGTGGTGACTGCTTTCAATCAAAATAGAATTAAAAGGATTCATTAATAGGTCACATTTTCAAGATCATCTGTATTCCTTTTTCCCCATTTATATCTTATTTATTGCACCATTTTACCACAAATCCATTTTTGACTTTGGTTTAAATGTAAAATATGTTCTAAATATAATTACTATGTTTGGAAAAGCAAATAAAACAATCTTGTGAAATGGAACTAAATAGTTAATATTTAGAAACAAATAGGTTGTCTGTTGTTCAAACAACTTTGAGTTTCCCAAATTATCAGTATCTGAAATTATTCCTTCTTGAAGGAAAACAGTCGGTAGTTAAAATTTCATTAACAAGGCATGTAAAATATATGGTATCTAATTTTTCATTTTCAGAAAAAAATAATGTTGACAAAGTTCATTTATGTATTGTATCTTATGAATCTATTTCCATAATCAGAGACTCTTACTAGTGACTATTAGCGAGTGATAATGGTATCAGAACTGGAAATGTCTTATCCTTCACTATCACACAGACAATAAAGTGCTAGATATCATGGGACAAGCAAGGCAAACTCAAAGTGAGTTTCCCTAGGTCTCTCTCCAGCCACAAATTCAGTGTCTGCACCCATCATGTAGACCCTGGACCCTCTGCCCTAGCTCACTCACTCCTGCCAGGGATCTGCCCCAGTTGGCCCCCCTCAATCCGTGGAAAAAAATTTGGGGTTCCCATTACAGGTGGGCAAGGAGTTAGCGAGAATAGAGTGGCAATCAGACAGGAACACAAGGGAATGTGGTATCTGAATGTATTTTTGTCAAATTGAGCACCAGACCTATAATACAGAAGAAAAACAAGAAGGCTAGGCAAATAAATACATTCGTCAAGGTACACTGGTTCTTAACACAAAACAAAGAAAATGCATACATAAAAAGATGGCGTGAGCCAGGCCTTGTTTACAACTGAGAATAGGAACAACCCTTAATTAAGATCAGCTAAACTCAGGAGCCAGGTGAATGCTCTGATGCAATGCTAGTCTATTGTTAAACCCACCACCAGGGGTCCTTTAGTAAATACCTAATTATGATATTCCTCTGGGCTTAGTGAAAAACCTGCACCAGGGGATTTCCATCCTACTAACCCTTTCATGAATAATACTACAACCCACCTACTTCCTAGGCTATTGTGTATGTCTGTGTATGGGTGTGACTCTGCTATTACAGTAATTACTATGTAGACTAGCCCTGAGCTTTTCTAGCTCTATTCAAGTAAAATACTGTAAGAAAGCATGCAAGACCCTTCACAATATCGCAGGGACAAATCTGGGGCATTCTAGCTATGGCAATGCAAGGTCCCAGGAGGCTAAGTTTCCATGAAACTCTTTGCCTCAGGACTGCTTCCAGGCTTTCCAGGCCTGTCATGCCAGTCACTACTGGATGTAGCACACTCCCATGTTATTTGCTTTAGGAAATTCAGCAATAACACACTTTCACTCTAACTTATAATTTATTAGACCATTGAAGCTGAGGAAAGCCATTGATGAAGAATCGTCAGTACCATGGGCAAAGGATACAGGGACATATTTAAAGGTTGAGGAGGAAATAGTCCTAAGAGGATAGTGTAAGTATCAGATCTTCCCAGATGTCTTCTGGAGTGGCAGGACGGTAGACTCTAAGGAATAGGGAATATATTGTTATACTAATTTTATTCCTAATTTACATGTTATACCCTATCTGTATTTCTTCCCATCATAGAGATCCCGAAGGTCACTATGAAAGTTTTACTCCCATTGTTAAGTGTTTTCCATCACACTAAAGTAACTTAAGATATAATGGACAGATTGCTGCATTGATAATGTTGTTAACAATATCTCATGTAATGATTGTGAATGACTCACCTACTGTTTTGATACAGGGTTATTCCATTTAAATAAAATTATGATGTGTTAATACCAAACCTACCTAAAAGCATATGTTCTAAATTCAAACTTTATGTTCAGTTTGTAGAGGATTTAGCTATCCTCAAGAAAGTCAACATGGAAACCACAAAGAAGTGTGTGACCGCCCGCAGCCACACTAGAACTGGGTACTCCTGAAAGGCCGGCTGGGGCTGAAAGATATTAGACTGCGAACAAGGAAGGAGGCTAAGACAACATAGCTGATCAAAGCCCACGAGTTTACTGAGATTCTGAGCTTATATAGAGGAAGGAGGCCCATCCCCCACCAGTTCATTCTTGATGCCCTTCGCCACCTGAAGGTGATCTTGCAGGATGCGGTCTCCAGAAGGTCTCAAGTGTCTGAGCAGGTAGCGATAATGTTTTGGAGAGGAAAGCAGTGGCAGGCAATAGAACCTGCTTTATAAGTCTGAAGGTTCCACCCCAGGGGGTTCCGTGCTGAGTGGCAACAAGGTCTGAATCAGCCTGCTTCAAGGCTGGGGGAGGCAAAACTAAGATTGTCAATATAAACAGAAGAGATATCCAGGAAACATTTTATAATCATTATCATTTAACTTTGTTTAAATAGCTGCTTTTGTAAAGATGAATAAAGAAAGTTTTATTATACTTTCAGTTACCTAAAATGAATGCTGTACCACTATTGTTTGAGTAACATTAACATTTTTTCAGGGCCAAAATGATGATTCCACAGGTTAAGGGCTTATAACATAAGCCCATAAACATGAATTAAATTCTTTCAACCCATGTACAGGTTGAAAGGTAGAAAGAAAGAACAAATTTACAAAGTTGTCCACTAATCCACACCCTTGTACATTCTGGGGCATGAGTGTATGTGCCCAATTTAAAACACAATTTAAATATAAATTTTCCTACCTTCCTTTAAATTATTGGACTAGTCATTCACCTCTTCCGCTAGATTCAGTTTTCTTGGTAAGAAGATTAATGATTGAATTTCTGAATTTCCCACACTGCTTGTTTCTATATCCCAAATTCAAAAGGAGAAACATGATAGATGTTTTCTCAAGTATCATATTAACAAATATTCTAGAACATATATCTGCTTTGATAGGGTCAGTTTTTCTACTGATACTGATCAATGATAGTTTACACCTTATGGTTCTCAATTTTTCAAATAATCTTGTTTAATCTAACATCATTGCAGCATTAGATAAATTAGTTTATGAAACAAATAGAAATTAATGCTTTGAATTTTAAGTAATATGTTTCCCTGTCTATCCCGTGACTAAAAATTCACCTAATCTCAGCTGCATTTGCATCTGTATATTATTATTTAGACATAAAGCTTGTGACTTTTCATGATAGTTCTAGCAGTTAGAAGCAGAGACAGGATCATGACGAACTGGAAACCAGACAGATCTATAGAGCAGGAATCTGTCTCTAAGAACAAAGGCCTAAGGGCCAGGTCAGTGGTACATTGCTTCCCAGTTGATTTCCAGGACCACATAAAAATAATATAATGTTATAATAAAAAATAAAATGGATGAATAGATTCAAGATGGAAAAATTATCACCAAGACTCAGCTCTTTAATGTCCCTAGGAAAGAACATTGTCTGTTCTGTTTGCATTAGTAGCTTGTTTGATCTTGAAGAATGTAAAGTCCTTCTGTCAGACTTGCGAACTGAGTCTCCTGAATGTATGAATCCCAAGCATACATTGGTTTATTAACATCTGCCTAGTGTATACCTTTTCTCTGTTATTGCCAGCAAAGTGGTCAAAAACATGGCAAGACCATCTAAAGAGGATAGTTTTAAAGACACTTATTTAAAAGGTTTATAGTTTTCTACCATAATACAATATTTGTTCTCTCCACAAAATATATGTGTACAATCAAAAACTCAACGGCATCCTTTGACTCTTGACTCATGCTCAGACATGCAACTTTTCATCCTGAAGTGTTTAATGAAACTATTTTGCAAGTGAAACACATTTACTGACTTCATAAAGAATATGAAAGTGATTAAGGAAGATATTTTGCTGTGTGTATGTAAATTGACACCCGAATGAGTAGAGAAGACTGCAAGATTTTAAAATATTGAACTTTTTCTTTTATTCTTGGTAATATGAGTGTTATTTTGTGTGAAAGTAAGACGGTATATCAAGACAGCTTATGGCTTTGTGAAGCCTTGGAATTATAGGAATTAAACTAAAATATTATGCTGTTTGTTATCAAGCAGTAAAAATAAGCCTAGCCTTGCTACTTTCCTAGGTAAGTGTCCTTCAGAATAGAGACCTTTGAAGTCAGAATATCTTCATATTTTATTGAGATCAGTTTATCAAATAGCTATAATATACTTTATTACAATACAATGAACAATTTCCTAATTTGTTTGCACCATGAAAAAATTCCATTTCTTCAAGAGGCCACTTTTAAATTCATAACTTACCCTCAATTTAACTGTAATATTACTGAGAGAACATTTCTGTTTATCAAATCCAGAGGAATGAAAGCAGCTGTCTTATCAGGATTTAAGGAATATGCAAAATTAATACAGCAATTTGTTTAATATAATAGCCAACTCAATAGGAAAATGTTTTCTTTTATGGAGGAGCGAGAGCTGTGTAAGCCCCAGCTTTGTCTGCTTTGTTCTCTGCAATATCATCCTTACCTCATGCAGTGTGTATATGAAGATGCAGTGAAAAGGTGTTTGTAATGAGTGAAAAATAGATGTGATAGCCAGGAAAGCACTTCCTGTTTCTAATCTACGTGATCATGCTATGTAAAGAAAAGTAAGATGCAAACCTAGCCCAAATTGTAAACTCTCAGAGATCTGCCTGATCGACTCTGATGGATTTCCTCTTCTGTATCTCATGTGAAAGCCATTGGCATTCCTAGGATGCACTGAACCTTTGAATCTGGGTATGAAGCAGTCAAAGGGAAGGTTTGCACTGATCAACACAAAACCAGTAACTAACCACAGAAGAAAATGCATTCAACTTCCTGATTGCCAGAATGGGGCCAATAGTGTTTTAAACTGTGCAAAATAGGATACTATGCACACAACAATAGCTTTGTAATTGGGATTGTATGCATGTTGCTTTTAAAAGTAGAAGTGACTTTCAAAAAAAGTAGAATGTAAATAGTTTAAGGTAGTTGTTCCCATTTGTGAATAGCTGAGCTGAGTTCAAAGAAACACAATAAAACAACAATAAAATAAGAACACAAAAGACAGCTTCCTGGGCAGTACCAGAAACCCAGAAGCCCACAGCAGTTGAAGCTTGCAACAACAGAAAGCTTTAACAGTGCTTAGCAGTGTGTCTCTTTAAAATTCCAAGTTAGGCTTTCTGAGTGTATTCGTGGATACCCATCTGTTCTGTGCAGACACAGCCTGGATGATTATATTTATTTGCAGCCACTAACTCCAATCTGATGAGTTAGTGGAAAGTACGAAGGTCATGTCTGGATTTAGCAGGGCACATGAAACACTGTCTACTAAATAAACTGCAACATTCTGCTGAGGATGTAGGTCAGTGGTAGGGCACTTGTCTAGCAAGCACAAGGCCTGAGTTCAATTCCCTGCACTAGAAGAGATAAATAAAACTTGACTATTTAACATATTTATATATAGAATTTCAGTCCTAAATATATTCCACATGCCCTACTCAAGGACAGTTTCAGGCAGGAAATTCAATAGGTTCTGTCAACTTCAGAACACTTTCAGCCATGAAATTAAACAATGAAAGACTTTAAGGTAAAATGTTTGGCAATAGGTGTGTTAAAATAGGTGAACATTATTTAAAAGGCTTTCTACATATAGGCCAATTTCTTATGGGGAGGTGTGGCTCAGCTTCAGTAAGGGTTTGTTCAATTTCACTGGTCTCTGTGGCCCAGTATTATCTTTCTGACTCAGCTAGGATTCTATTATATATATATATATATATATATATATATATATATATATATATATATATATTAGCTGACTTCAGACACACCAGAAGAGTCATCAAATCTCATTACAGATGATTGTGAGCCACCATGTGTTTGCTGGAATTGAACTCAGGACCACTGGAAGTGTAGCCAGTACTCTTAACCACTGAGCCATCCCTTAGCATTTATTTCACCTCAAATTAAAACGAAGATTTTATTAGTTAAACTCCCCTTGCATAATATAATCCAATTAGAAATATTTACCCAAAACAGGTTAAAGTCAAAATTACTTGAAAGTCAAAAACTATAGCCTCAAGTAACTAGGTAATAAACCTAAAGCATAGAGATGAAGTCAATCATTACATACTAAGTTCTATGAAAGTCAGCTGAAAACTTAATTCAAGGCACATACCACAAACTAAATTCACAGATCAGAAATGTTTCCAATTCACACGTGAGGCCCTAGTTCTGCAAATACTATTATTCCTTTCATAGTTAAAGTATAAGGAAATGTTAAGAGATGCGATAGTCATCTGTATAAAGAGGCAGAAGCAGCAACAGAAATCAGAGGGAAAGAGGAATTAACAATGTCTATAATTATACAAAATTTAAAGCAATAATGATAATGAAATACAAAATCTGTTTCCTTCTCATCCTGGGAACATGTCCCAGTTAGGTTTCTATTGCTGAGAAAACAAAAACAAACAAACAAACATACAAAACCATCATGACAAAGGCAACATGGGGAATAAAAGGTTTATTTTACTCCACAGATTACATGCTCCCTAAGGCACATCAGGGTGGGTACACAAAGCATGAAACAAGAGACAGAGACCAAAAGCAAAGCCATGGAAGGTCAGGAGTTGTTCATCCTGTTTCTTATAGCATCCAGAGCTACCAGCCTAGCGGTGGCACTGTCCACTGTAATTTCGGGACTCCCAAATCAATCACTAATTAAGGAAAGGTACCACTGCATTGCCTAGAGGCCAATCTGATGAGAATATTTCTTAAGTTGCATTTCCCCCTTCAAAGATGTCTCTTTGAAGCTCTTGCAGTGTTGCAGGAAAAGATCCTTCTGTGAAATTCTTTTCATTTAGTTTTATATTTCCATGTTCCTCTATCCTACATGATTATAGTTTTTCTTTTAATTTTATTAGAATATTTTATATTTTAGTGGAGGATTTTTCTTTGTCCTGGCATCTGTTGTTTTAAGAACAATGTTGGTATGAGCTAGTTGGAGATTATTTTTTATTGCTGTAAAGTACGTATTAGACATGGCCGGGGAAAGGGTTATCATATGATATCATATTATTATATCATAAGTGGGAAGCCATTATAATTTAGCTCTCAAGAACACTTTAGATATAAACCGTGTCTTTTTGCCTAGTGAGATAAAGTGCAGGTATGTATACAGGAAAGTGACATTGCACTGTGGTAGGAGACCATCTATGTTGTTGGCTAAAAGGTCTGATGGGCAGAATGATGCTTTGCATGGCCTGCTGCTGTATTTTGTTTTGCGTTTTACTGTGTCAAAGTACATCTGCAGAGGCTTTTGTTCCTTCATGCTTTAAGCAAAAAAATGTATGATATTGGAAATATCTTGGACATATTTTCTCACCCAGGCTATCTTTCTCATCGATTAAGAAGCTCTGAAGACTTTTACATTCCTGACAGTTTATCTCTACAGTAGTTTTGAGAGCTACATTATGATGGCTTCCCATTTATGATATGATAGTAAGATACCATATAATAATACTTTCCCTGACCATGTCTAATGTTCATTGTTGTTGACAACATATTGTCAACAATTCCTATTTTTGAATTTTTATTGATATCCACTTTCTGATTTCACCTAAGATGGATTTTTTTTTAACTGCATGTGTTTTCTTTCTGGAAAAAGAAGAAGGAGTTGTAGGTACTTTTACTTCACCATCTTTAAACATAATCTCTGGATTATGCTAAACTGTAACTCCTTCGAAATTCAGGTGAGCTATTTACTACCTGTACTAATAAATGTTTGGAAAGGTGATTTTGGTAGAGAGAAACAACACAAATACTTTGACTTCCGTAGTGCTCCACATCACTTAAGAATAACATGTCTGAGAAAGAAATTGAGAAATTATATATGGAACTATCAACATTCAAGTTCAAAATTATTTCTCATTAAATGTATTACTAGCTTATATCACTTCAAAAAATTAAATTTAACTTCCCATTGGCAGATTAGTTTAGAAAAATGGAAAAACGAGTAAGCTTTCTCACTGGGCAATATCTAACTACCAGTCTAATTATTATACCTCCTGGGTCTGACTTACCCAAAACCTTTGATATAGAAAAGCATCCCTCACTATCTTCATATATAACCCAAACATCATGATTTTTAATTAGAAAAACAAAACAAAACAAAACAAACTAACAAAGAACAGCAACAACAAAAGTCCTTTTTGTTTATGGGGTTTTTTTTGTTGTTGTTGTTATAGATTTTTTTTTTTTTTTTAGCTTTTTGATTACTAAGCCTTGCCCATGTGCAGGAAATAATCAACATGGAGTCTAAAGCTGATACTCTTTCATGAGGTGTTTGAAAATAAAAATAAATAAATAAATAAATAAAGATACTAGTTGTCTTAGTCAGGGTTTCTATTCCTGCACAAATATCATGACCAAGAAGCAAGTTGGGGAGGAAAGGGTTTATTCGGCTTACCCTTCCGTACTGTTGTTCATCATCAAGGAAGTCAGGACTGGAACTCAAGCAGGTCAGGAAGCTGATGCAGAGTCCATAGAGGGATGTTCTTTACTGGCTTGCTCTCTTATAGATCCAAGACTACCAGCCCAGAGATGGTCCCACCCACAAGGGGACCTCCCCCTTGATCACTAATTGAGAAAATACCTTACAGCTGGATCTTGTGGAGACATTTCCCCAACAGAAGCTCCTTTCTCTGTGATAACTCTAACCTGTGTCAAGTTGACACAAAACTAGCCAGTACACTAGAAAACTAGGAAAATGAGGGGAAAAAAGCATGAATTATCAGCAAAAGTTAACAGTCTTAAATTGTAATTTACTAAATTATTACTAACCTCATATTACATTTATCATAGCTAGTTATATAATTGTTGCTTCTATAATGTTCTTGTATCTTTATACTTAATGTGTAAGAGTTAATCTCTGGTTGTCATCATGTAAAGTAGATGAAAGGAAAACTCTTCATGTCCATGCTCTTTAGAAGAAAGAGAATAAAAGGAAAAGTTATCAGTAAGATAGAAATGAAGGAAGGAAGGAGGGA
>NC_034594.1:7005538-7016151 GCF_900095145.1 Mus pahari | reverse complement strand
GGAGGGAGGGAGGGAGGGAGGGAGGGCAGTCAGGCTTCTATATGCTCCTTCTGGAGATCTATATAGGCTAGAAACAAGTCCCATTACTCAGGATTAGTTTATAGCCCACCTGAAGAAATAGATACAGGTTTATAGAAGGGATTATATATTTCTTTGAAAAAATGCTTTGGTGACCTATGGGGTCATTGCTGTGTTTCTGCATGCCAAACTGTCCCCTGAGTGGATTTAGAGGTCAGAACCACCCAGGCACTTCACTTCTTCGTCTTTGATGGAGCAGAAAGCCACAGTAAAATGATCCAATGGGGTTTAGATATATCTATTATAACCACTGCCAAGCCTTACCTTCAGATGCCCGTGAGGAACCTCATCAAAGTGGGTTCCCAGGGCCGTTTTGATAGCTATTGCCTTGATTCTCAATCTCAATTTTGTAGCACTAAAGTCTCTACTTTTATGTGAAAAAAGAAAAAAGGAAAGAAAGATAGCTAGAGAAGGAAAAGCAGTATTGGGAAAGAAAACATGTACAAGGAAAATGCTTGTCTAGGAAATCTAGGGACAGGCCAGCACCATGGCAGGCTGTGGGTCAAAGCTACCCATGGCCTTAGCAGTGTCTGTCACATCTCCCTTGTCTTCTTTAAATGGAGCAATTGTCACTGACAGATGGGGAGTACACCATATATGCCTAGGTGATATTGCCGTAGCTGCTTCGCTTTCCTGGATGACTAGGTGAATTAACTCTTAGCTATGGAGCTGGGAAAACAGAGATCCGGAGAGCACAGTGACAGCTGCTTCTATTTATTTATTTATTTATTTATTTATTTATTTATTTATTTATTTATTCTCTTTTTGCACTCAGTATAATGTCACTGCAGGACATAGCAGTGACCAGAACAAAAAGTGCTCATGAACTTACTGGAGCTTACTGAATTTCCTAATTTCTTTTCCCATTCTACAATGATGACATTAGTTTTTCAAATTCTAGCAGCTACAAAGTAAGCAAAAGTAGCAACACGGTTTTGGTCGACAAACTATTTTGTTATTAAAAATAAATGATTATAGTCCAGTCAAATGATTTTTACAGGGACCAGGATCCTGAAATTTTGAATTTTAGATTTCTGATTGGTTTGCTGGTTTGCTTTATTATGCAGGTTGTATATCTTTTCCTAAATTATATACTGACCTGCAAAGTGTTGCTGTGATGAAGCACCATGACCACAGCAACTTATGGAAGGAAGGGCTTACGTTGGGCTTATGGTTCCATAGGGATGACTACATCAGCACCTTAGTAGCAAAGCCTAACAGCAGGCAGGCATCGTGGCTGGAGCAGCAGCTGAGAGGCCATATTCCAAGCCAGAAACAGAAGGCAGAGAGGTCTTAGAGTAGCCTGCACCTTTGGACTCTCAAACCCTGTGCCAAAGGGCATCCTTCATCAAGCCACACGTCCTAAGCCTCACCCAGCAGCCACTGCCTGACGACCTGGTATCTGAATAATCAAGACTATGAGCAACATCTATTCAAACCACTGTATCAACAAAGTGGTGCAGATTACTTACTGGGTCTGTTTATATTTATTTCCATGCCATATCATGTCATCAGAAAATCTTTTGGAAGCATCCTACAAAGACACATAAAATATTAATCAAAATTAAGTAACTACAGGGACTAAAATAAAAGTACAGCTAGGCTAAAGATAGTGATTTGTGCCTGTAATACCAGCACTTGGGAGGCTGCAGCAGGCTGATAAACTGCAAGTTTAAGAGCATCTTGGAATTCATGATAAGATCCTGAGCTTAAAACAAACAAACAAAAACCACAACAAACAAGGAAAGTGGAGCCAAGTTGGCTGGTTACTAGAAGTTAAACAATACCAACAACAACCCACCCATTAACTTACATGTTCATGAATGAGAGAAACATATATGCTTGTTTAATCTCTTCCTTTATTTTCCTGTGGATAGCCATTAATGGAATGATCCAAATTAGGAATGCTTCTGTAGTCTTTGTTGCTATGAAATGGAAAGGCATAACTTTGCCATCATATAATGTAAATTGCATAGAAACTTTCTATCCTTTCTTCTTGGGAATTTCAATCCAACCATATTCTCTGTAGAGTCAAGTGGCATTCTATTCTCTTGGCTACTGTCTGACTCAACATAAACAAATGAAATAAAAGTAATTAGGAAAACTCTAAATGGCAAGTTCAAAATGAATGGGTGTATAATTACATGTGGAAACAAAGAGAGTTAAGGCAAGGAGGAAGAAAAAAGCAAGAAAAATGTGACATTAAAAGCATGAATAATTTAACTTATTTAACTGAAAAATTAAATCCAAGCACATACATAATTCCTTAAAAATATAAGCAAATGTTTGTTGATAAAATCATAGAACTAAAGTGTATAAATTTTAAACGTAAGAATGGGAATTATTTTTTAATTACCTTAACAAAAAGCAATCATAAAAAATGAGAGAAAACCGTAAACCAACCTTTCCTGCCAGTTACTCAGTCCAAGGTTCTATTTAATTTATCTTATACCTTTGCTACGTGTGTGTGTGTGTGTGTGTGTGTGTGTGAGAGAGAGAGAGAGAGAGAGAGAGAGAGAGAGAGAGAGAGAGAGAGAAGAGAGAGAAAAATTATAGTTTTTCCACTACCATCAATATAGCAATATTGTTTCAAAACTCAGAAGGAAAACAATCCCATTTTGAAGAAATGTTAAACAAGGATAAATGGAAAATTCACATTTAACAGCATCCCTTTAAAAATAGCTGCTAGGGCTGAGAGAAAATAAAGCACTTACTACCCAAGCCTGAGATCCTGAGTTTAAGGGCCCCAAACCCACCGAAAACCTAACATAGTAGAGGCATCTGTAATATTGGTGCAAACCTACAAGGAGATGGGCAGCAGAGGCAGGGCGGACCTCAGAAGCTAGCTGGATATCTGACCTCACATCCATGTCAGTGGACAAGAGAAACCCTGACTCTATAAAGGTAGGCAGAGAAAATGAAAACAGAGGGTTGACCTCTGACTTCCTTAGCCACAAACATACACACACACAGGCACTCATGCTGTGAGTGAGGGTGGGCGTTGGGGTTCTCTGGAAACACCAGGGCTAGCAAAGCATCAATCCATGTGAGGCAAGAAAGAAATCTGATTCAATATGTCTCCGTAGCCAGTGCTGGTGTACACTTCAAGGCCTGATACTGAACTGTGCTGTTCCTTTTAGACGTATTTAAGTGCGGCACAATTATGGGGGGAAAAAGTTTTCAGCCGATACTTAACTAAATCCAGTGTATAATGAAGCCTAAGGATGTTTACAATGAAGCTTGTAACAAAAGACATATGATTTCTTCCATAAATATGTGTTCTACTGACTTGTAAACAATGCTCGAGATAAGGGTAAAATATGTTAGTGTGAGGAAGCCATAGACTGGCCATACAGATCGCACAGAGGTAACCTAGGTTATTATAAAGTACATGTGACATCTTCCATCAGCATGGGTTCTATTGACTAAGAAACAATGTTCAAAATAAAGTTCTAGGGAGGAGGAATCCTAATAATAATAATAATAATAATAATAATAATAATAATAATAATCCTTATATAAAACTCTGAGAGATTCAGGTGTGGCCTGACCCCACATCTAGCAGAGCTCCACAGGCTGTTAACTACATCCTTTCTCAAGCCTCCGGGCAGAAGACAAATATACATGTCTTCCATTGAAGAAAAGACCTGTGTGTTTAACATTACCAAATTCTCTGGTGTTATTTGTGCATCATGTCCTCTCGAAGCCAAACCTGCTGAACATATATATCATATATATAAAATATGAAGGGAGAAAAATGAAAATCTTTTAATGAAAATATTTTACATTCTGAGGGAAAATATCATAGTTACAAGACAATGTCATTTTGTACTTCTTGAGTACCATCCGCAGTGTTTCATTCGTTTGAACAGAATCTTTCTCAGACTCATAACATTTTTCCAGGACTCTTATATAATTCCACTAAAACATCTTTAGACTTTTCAGTGTGATATACTAAGCCATAATTTCCAAATAAGTAGAACATAGAAATATTCGGACTGAGGATCACAATCATATAACCAGCGTTTATGTTTGTGTGATGAAAGTTTCCTCATCTTTTTGTGTATTATCACTACTTTCTAAATTTAAAGATAACTCAGGAAGCATGGCTTATTTGCAAATAATAGTCTCTTTGAGATTGTATTAGTATTCTGTAAGTTTTCTATTGCTTTTGGAACATGGACAGTTCAAAGATATTTTTGACTTTTGATGTATCTTCCTTGTTAAGGGAGAGGCCATATCTGAAGTTTGTGCGAGGAGAGAGGAAAAAGCACAGATTTCTCTGCCAGCATGACTATTGAGAAATACATAAGCGCCAAAGCTTAGCAACTGACTGCACTATTGGAGGCGTTTGTCAAGGTTGTGCAAAAGCATAATATTTGCTTTGATCTTCAGGTGAGAAATGGTCTTCAATCGTGCAAAAGGGCTACAGGAAAAATTCAAAGGTCCTTGAACTAAATTGTCACCAGTAGAAATGAATCATAATTTTTAATATTTTAAAAGATGCTCTGTAGGAAATTTACAGGAAAGACCAAGAAAAAGTCTAACTTACATACTTAAACCTATGATTTAAAAGTTCACTGCCAATCTCCATTTTGGTCTGCAGTAGAGAAAAATAAAAAACAAAAGCATACTGGCTTGCTGACCTTCATGTGCATTAGTGTTTAATACCTTAATAACCCAGAGCACACTCGTAAATAATCTTTAATTGGACTCAGCTACTGAACACTGGGATGTTAGTTTTTGTTGCACATTTACTTCTAGTTCCTAGAGAAAATATTTCTATATGTTTTCAAAATGTATATAATATTGAAAATTAAATATGAAAATGTAAAGCCTTCTTTCTAAAGCCACTCTGTTAAAATTAGCTCAATACCATCTTTGCATTTCTCCTCACAACAGTTCTAGCCCTGTCTTCACGACCATAGCAAGATCTTTGCACACGGGGGACAGGTAGATGGATGCATGATTACATAGGCTTGATTTATTTTGAGGAAATGGTAACATGCATGCTACTTTAGATAATAGTTTGATACTTCGGTTTCACTTGAGTTATTCAGAAGACAACAAGCTGTTAAACACTGTCTCCAGAGAGGCTCCTGAGAGTGCCTGACAGAGGCGAATGCTCTCAGCCAACCATTGGACTGAGCACCGGGTCCCTAGTGGAGGAGCTAGAGTAAGGACTGAAGGAACTGAAGGGGTTTGCAGCCCCATAGGAGGAACAATAATATGAACCAATCTGTACCTTCAGAGCTCCCAGGGACTAAACCACCAACCAAAGAGTGCACATGGAGGGACCCACCGCTCCAGCTGCATATGTAGCAGAGGATGGCCTTGTTGGACATCGAGGGAGGAGAGGCCCTGGGACCTGTGAAGGCTCAATGCCATTATAGGGAAATGCCAGGACCAGGAAGCTGGAGTGGGTGTGTTGGTGAGCAGGGGGATGGGGGAGGAGATATGGGGTTTCTGCAGGGGAAACCAAACCGGGAATGTATTTACATTACATTTGAAATGTAAATAAAGAAAATATCTAATAAAAATGTAAAAATTTTTAAAAGGAGAAAAAATGGGAGTAACAACTGGCAGAGAAGCAAGCTGAGTAACAGACGATAGGCAAGGGTATGGGAGATGAGAGAAGGGAGGTGGTTACAAGAATATTTTATCAATGTCAGTTTTTCACTTGCCTGATCCAATTTTAACCCTGTTTGTCTCATTTTTATACGTAAGTGCTTTTTGTCATGTGAGCAGTGCATGGTTTTATTTTTATATTGCTCAAATGTAAGGCATTTGCTTTCTCTATTAGTATTTCTCTATGGATCTGGATTCAGGGGGTCTCACCCTGCCTTCCACAGTGAGCCCAGGGTCCCCACATATTTGTTCACTTTTCTTCTAACTGGATGGTTTTCATAATTAGTTGAACATTTTATTTTATTTTTTTTACTCAAAGCAGTGTGTAGCCATTGTATTGTCTCTGGTATTTCCTTCAGAATACCTGTCTGTAACCATGAAACAGAATCGGCTTATCCATGTAGAATGGTTATAGAATTTTTGGTTCATTTCCCCATAGGCAGATACAGTCTCGGTCTTTCCTCCTTTGAGTCTTAGGACTGTATGTGTGATCTTATTCTTTTACTTTGTGTTTCTGGGGATCGTGTGAGTCATGTTGTTCAGTTGGTTTTATAGGCTGCATGAACACCGGCCATTAAATAACAGATTAACTTGAAATGTAGTATGTCCTTTAATGTGTAGACTCATTCTTTATACGGGAATGGTTGCAGGTTTAAAATACATTCCTTGCACTTGGGCAGTCTCTAATTTTTGGACATGAATTCTATTTTTGGTTTATTCCTTTCAGATCATTTTCACATCTACTTCCTTGCTTCTAATCATTTTAATCCTTTTTATTAATAACAAACTAAAGCTCAGTATATAAATCCCATAAAACTTACTTGACTTTCATTCGAGCCAGTCTGTTTTAATATATCTAATCGTGTACTGCTATATAAAATAGATTGGGTTCTCAGTCTCTGCTTAGAAGTCTTTAATTTTAGTTTTACACAGTTGTTTCACTTTGTCATTGAGTTTGTCTTGTACAATTCCTATTCTTAATATACTATCTTGTAATGTCACACTGGAGCCATGCCTTGTTTGCCTACTGTTAGGACCTTAACCATCCTTTCTTCGTGTTTTCTCTGTCCGGTGAGGAGCTCCATGGAGCGTTTCTGTCTGCCCTAGAAAGATACTGCTGGTCTGTTTACTCTCTTCCCGTGCATCTCAGACTAGTTGTCTTTCAAAGCTGTGGTGAGAATATGCTCCTTCTCTGTGTATCTGATGCATCTTTATCTCCAGCTGCGTTTCTTACTAACCTTATCATTTATTTGACTGTTGTATTCATCAATCTTACATGAATGCTGTTAGAAAATATTTTCAGCACTTAAATTGTTTCTACTCATTTTATTTGGTGAAGAAAATCCTGATATTATGAACCTCTTCGCCACATTAACGCAAAAGGTTCTGCGTTGATAGTCTAGGTTCTGTGTGTACATTTTATAATGATTTCCCACAGGTAACACTTAGTTTACATGATTATCAAGTTTCTGATGCAGTTATGTTGGTTGATTCATGGCATTGATTTTTATTAATTGTAAAATCTCTCTCATGTTTAGGAATAATGCTAATCATAGCCCTCAAAAAGCTGATTAAGAATGATTCAGTGACAGAATCCTTCTACAGAATGAGTTCCTGACTCAAAAAGTAAAGCATCAGTCACTCATTATGGAAAGATATTATGCTGCAATAGGGTGGTCTTTAAATGTATCTGAAATGTTTCCCTTTATAGAAGTAAAGTACCTTTGTAATCTTTCAGCACAGTAAGTAGATGTTATCATGCACTTCTTAAGCTCACAGAGACAGTTCTTTCTCTCCCTTTGTCAATTAACAAAAAACCTAAGAATTTAATTTTCATTTACTTAAGAAGCTGACATTTTTCACTTTTTAGATTGCATATATACTGTCTTTTGATGAATTTCCTGCTCCAACCTTGGTCATTCTAATTTATTGCTGTAGGATTTTAAACCCTTGCCCTTTAATATGGTTGTTAATTTACTCACCCATTAAAAGTTATTTTTAACTCCTCTTAGAGATTTTGAAATGACATCTTATGTACTTATGCATTAAAATGAATCTTAATTATGAATATTCAGACTTATCTAGTTATTTAGTACTAGCCTTGAACACTGTATTAAACTAATGTTTGTTATTTATGTCTTTTATTCTTAATAAATATGAAAGGATGGAGGGGAAACCAAGAAAGGGGATAACATTTGAAATGTAAATAAAGAAAATATGTAATAAAAAAGTAAAAAAAAAAATTGAAAGGATTTTCAAGAGGCTGGAAATAAGTATATAATAAAATTATCATATATTGAATAATTATTCAATTAACAATACATTTTTCAATACTTAATAGAAATGAAACACAGTAATGGATATTTATTAAAATATTCAAATTTTATCAAACATTGAGGAAAATATTGCCAATACATATATAACAACATGTCTATCATTCAGGATTATAAATAGAAACTTTAGTTGTCAAAAGTTCATAGAGGACACATAACCTTGCCTTCTTTAAGAGGTTAAAAAGGAAATTTTGCTTTCATTATACATTTTCATATAATTTTTTCAAATATTTTTACAATGTAAGAAACTAGTAAAAACTATATCAACATCTCCCCTTGTTTTAATGTTGTCAACAATTTTTTTCCCTTTAATAGAAATCTGTAGCCTTCAACTCTGCCCACAGAACAAGCACAGGATGTCAAAGATGAAGTAATAATTTACGTGGAAGTGAATTAATGCTGTCTGCAAATCATGTTAAGTTTGTTAGAATTTTGTCTAAAGTAGAAAACGTTGGCTCTGCGTATAGAATAGTAAGTTACTTCTTTAGACTCTGTGGATCTTGTTACCTCTGTGATTGGAATGTTAAATAGTAAGCCATGTGCCCTTCTCAGAAGCAAAAAGTCTTTACTGACCAGCTCTGATGTTTATCTCCATACATAAAACAATGACTAGAATTAAGTTCATGTTTTCAGGACTCCAAAATTTTCCTCCAGGGAATCTTACTCATTAAAATTTGTAATATATTTTTATCCATGGGCAAAATTTTAATCTTTCATTTAATCATGATAGGCTGTAGCAGAACGAATTATGATGTATATTTGTATAATAATATCTGACAAAGAGAAAACATTTTGAAGAAAAAGCAATTAAGATATATCGTAGTTGAGTGTAAACTTAATAACCTGCATTGTCTCCAAAACATTTGAAAGCATGATATTTAATAACCATGAGTTTGAAATAAATGAATGCTCTCATTCATTTTTTTGAAAAGCATTTAAAATGCTTTTCATTCTGTGCTGCTTCTTACCTTCTGAAGTTAAACTGAAACAGTTTTCATTAGTGGAAGTAATATAAAATATTATTAAATAGAGTAACCATCAGCAATGGGGAAATGGGCTAAAGTCATAAATTTATTTTGATTCTTAATTCATTTTCTGTTTTTATTTTTTGTCTCTTTCTGTGTCTGTCCGTTTCCTCTCTGTCTCTCCCTCTGTCTTTCTGTCTCTATCTCTCTCCCTCTCCTTCCTTTCCCCCTCACCCTTCTTTGTGTTTGTGTGTGTGTGTGTGCATGTGCACGTGTACAGGGGTATTTTCATATCCCAGGCTTGCCTAGACCTTATTAAACCAAGAATTACCATAACATTCAGATCCTGTTTCCCATCCTAAATGCTCAGATTGTATAAATATGCCAATACACTCAATTTAGTTGTTAGGGACCAAACCTAGGGGCTTTATGCACATGGGCATGTATTTTTCTGAGTTACATCTCAGCCCGAAGTCTTCAATGATTTTTTTCAATATGTTGATTTTAAGCAGTCATAGAATTCACCCTTAATCACATGTATTTTGTTGGGAGTACAGTTAGTACCTGTTCACCTATTTGTTAACTTGAGTTCTATTTCATTCAAGAGTTATGAATAAATCCTGTCAGAAGCCAGGCTAAAATTAAGCCATCATGTTTGAAATAATGGAGAATGGTTTCTATAATGCTCACTTAAGTTTAAATAAATGTATACATGATAACAAATGTGAGAGCTATGATTTTATTCTTATTCTAGAACCAAGAGCCACTGATGTCCCCAGACGTGTATGTGCAAAGGGAAATTTATTTTTTATACCCAGTCATGTGCAGATCTTTTATTTTCTTAATCCCGAGCCAACCACTATATTTATTATTTCTACAGTCATCCTAAAGGTTTTTCATCTTTTTCATCAATCCCTGTGTGTGCAGGGTTGTTTCCTGGTGTTGGAAAGTCTTTGTAGATCTCTGGTCAGGACTCATCATTGTCTGGAATTGGCTTGTCTATTTATTTTGCATCATTTCAGATTGAAGAAGTGAGCATCTGGTGGAGATACTAATCATGTTGGGAACTGCCCTCATTATATTAAGCAATAATAAGGAAATGGTACTGTGTTGACACTTGTCAAGGTTAAAATATTAATTTTTACCCACTGCCTATCTCACTCCAAGCTCCATTCTCTCAGCCACCAAAGCTGGGGAACAACTTTCTCCCTATGGTTTTAATGGCTTATATTTGTGATTTGATACCTTACTCTGTTTCATACAAAATCTTAAGACCCCATGATCTTCCTAGCTCTCTTTATCTATCTGGGTAGGATATTGTGTGCAGTATCTATGAGCTGGTTACCATGCTCTTGCATGACCTCATTCCAGAGATTTACTTCTTATACTTTTACACTCAGTTCTGTACCCATGCTTGCCTCTATCTAAAGAGTTATAGGACAGTTGTTATAGAAAGAAATTTAATTGGTTCCAAGATTATTCAAACACAAAAGCCCAAGGTCTATCTTTCTTTCTTTCTTCCTTCCTTCCTTTCTTTCTTTCTTTCTTTCTTTCTTTCTTTCTTTCTTTCTTTCTTTCTTTCTTTCTTTCTTTCTTTCTTTCTTTCTTT
>NC_034594.1:7003947-7004954 GCF_900095145.1 Mus pahari | reverse complement strand
CTTCTCCTTCTTCTTCTTCCTCTTCCTCCTCTTCTCTATTTCTTCTTCATCTTCTTTTTACTCTTTTTCTTTTCCTTTTTCCTTCTCTTCCTCCTCCTGAACCTCATCCTCCTCCTAGTCCTTGTCTTCCTGGTCCTTCTCATCATCATCATCCTACACACCTATTTCCTTCTCCTCTTCTTCTCTCCATACCCCCCCCCCAATCATTCTGTTGCTTGTCCTCCTCCTTCTTTTCAGTTTCCATGACATTCATTTAATATTTCTTTTGTAAATTTTTTTGCCTGCTCTTAGAATAGAAACAATAAATACCTTTCACTGTACACCAGGCTTTTTGAAACACAATAAAAACATATATTTAAATATATGTCAATAAAAATGTACCCTCAAATTTTACAGTTTTCAAATAGTTCATTGTGTGCTGTCTACTAAGATTGCCAGTATAATTTCTGTTAACTGCGAAATTAGTTTCAAATCTTTTAAATTAAAAGAAAAATAAAACTAACTTGGATATATGAAGCTCTTATTTGAAGACTTGTCTATAGATATATAATATTTATTGATTATAGAGAGTACATTTGCTCACTTAATTACTGAGGTGGTTGGACTGAGAATACTTTCATAGGCTAGTACATGTTTTGTCCCCAGGTGGCAAAAATATTTGGGAAAGGTTAGGAGCTATGGCCTTGTTTGAAGAAATGTTACCTTTGTAGAGGAAGCTTGTCACTTTGGGTATCAGCTTTGAGAATCCAAAATTCTTTTATTATTATTATTATTATTATTATTATTATTATTATTATTATTATTATTTTCTTTATTTACATTTCAAATGCTATCCCGAAAGTTCCCTGTACTCCCCCCTCCGCCCCTGCTCCCCTCCTACCCACCCGCTCCCACTACTTGGCCCAGGCCTTCCCTTGTGCTGGGTCATATAAAGTTTGCAAGACCAAGGGGCCTCTCTTCCCAGTGATGGCCAATTAGGACATCTTCTGCTACATATGCAGCTAGAG
>NC_034594.1:6954230-7003322 GCF_900095145.1 Mus pahari | reverse complement strand
AATAAAGCTTCTATGAACATAGTGGAGCATGTGTCCTTATTACCAGTTGGAAGATCTTCTGGGTATATGCCCAGAAGAGGTATTGTTGGGTCCTCTGGTAGTACTATGTCATCCTCAGATGGGATTCTCTTTGCCCCCCCCCACACACACTTCTTTGCACAATGGTTGTGGATCTGATGTAAGTTCTGAGCTCCTGTCTCAGCACCATGTTTGTCTGACTGCTGCCATGCTCTCTGTCACAGCCATCAGGGACTCATTCTCTGAAATTGTCAGGCCAAATAAAACCATTCCTCTATAAGTTGCCCTTGTCACGTTGCCATATCATGGTAATAGAAAAGGATCTAAGACAATGATTTTGTAGTGCTATATGTACATACAGTTAACTTTGTAGGTGCAGTTAACTCAATCATATAAGTGATGTCTTAGCAACCTCACATCTGCTAATCTTTATTTCATGTCATTCTAAGTTAAAACAGGAGAATTTACCATTTTGAGCTGAGGCCATAGAGGCTAAGGAGTGATCATAGGACTTGATTTGGGGCAATGAGATAGTATCAAGGTGTGCCATTTTCAAGGCACAGCCTTAAAGAAAGCAGTGTGGGTATTTTTGGCCCCCTCTTCATCCTGTGGCTAAGAACTCAAGAGCTATGGTACCTGGAGTGGTTGAGGATACTATCTTAGGAGTAGTGTAGCCAAGACAACACAACCATTGAAATGGGAATCAAAATCTTTTGATGTACTCATAATTCTTGATGTTATTTTTGCTCTATGTTATGTATTTGGTAATTGGCAATATTTAGCATAGACGAATGTAGTTAATGGTGTGAAAACAGCATCCTTACCACCTGGGGTATATTATCAAGAGAAATTCAGCTACCAGGTCCCTGAAATTGAGTCATTAGAGATTTCAGAATTTAAGTGATTATTATTAAAATAATAGTGAAATAGCATTGTAAATAAATCAGTATTCCTTAATTGTAACTGATCAGTCCACATTCTGTCTTGAAAACTTATGTGATTTTAACCCTTTAAAGGGTTGAAGAGATGCTTGACTGCCATTCCTTCTATCCATCAGGATAAAGCTTCGTCTGTCTTTTCTGTTCCTCTACATTCTCTCTAAGAATACATTCAATAAAAATAATATTCAGTGATGCTAAAAGAAAGGCAAATGCTCATTGGCTTATGGTATCTGTGTTTGTGAAAGAATTTTGAGAGTTTGTAGGGTTAATTATAAGTGCTCTCTTCTTTTCAAGCTTTTGTTCATTGAAACTCCACTAAAAAGTTGTTTGGTTACAGTATATGTAGTTATTATAAGTTTGATTGTTGAATGCCTAATTTGTCAAAATCTTAATTTAAATGCTCATTTCTTCTTTTGCTAGCACAAACTTGATAGTGACTGTGGGTGCTGGAAAAGGATGGATCCTTCTTTTCTCCCTGTGGCATTCATGTTTTGTAGACAAGTGATGAATTGCGGGCAGCGCTGTGGGATGTCTACTGTGTAGTTCAGAGGGTACTACAGAATCTTTCTCCTATTCATTCTAACATCAGAGGCATAACATCATTTTGCTTCATAGTTCTATAGCCACCTTGAATACTGAACTTGGGAGGAGAATTGTCACCCTCCTTTCCAGATCCATTAGGCAGCTCAAATTTCTCTTTTCTCCATTGCAGCATGGTCGTCGGGGCTCATAGAGCTTCTAGACCTAAGGACAGGTACATGAGTGAATAGTTCTGCAACATTCTTCCATGTGCCATGCCCCTCTTTCAAATTATTATTTTTGTTCAAAGAAGCAATGGCATTAATCAATCAATAAATTACTCGAATAGATATACTACCTGCGAATAGAATGAGAATTACCCCTACTGCTTTCCAGCATGGCCAAGAGAGGAGAATGTTTGACCATAATGTCTTATAATTGTATGGTATCCCTGTTTTCATCCATATTTTACAAGGTAGGGATAAGAGCAAACCTCTAATCTTTTGACTCGTGGGAAGCCAAGTGAGGTAAATCTGCTGCAATCAAACCTCACATCACAAGATGAGTTCCTTGAACATTCTTTCTGTCAGAGTTTGGCACTAGGCCCAGTAAGCATTCTGTTACCTTTAGTAAGGTATTCAGAGTACAGAATCTATCACATACTTTCTTACACACAATATTAGTCCTGAATCAAACACACAAAATTGGTACAAGCAGTTACATATTAGTTTCATAACAGACAATAAAAGGCTATATACATTTTCTCTTGTTCCTGAAATTTATATTTTTTTACTGAGTCCTAAATGCTGCTCTTTCTAGAAAAATTTAGTTTGGGGAATTGTCATAACCTTGATAACTATTATTATCTTAATCTGAGATGTTTTGAATAAAAATTATGAGACATATTTGTACAATATTTCTGTGTAGGCATATGTCAGATGTGTGACAACCTGCAGCCTGTGATGCCCTAATACACACTCCTGGGAAAGGTGTATCACTGTGAAACAGTCTATATTTTAAAAACAGCTCTAAAGACAAACTACAGATGGTACTGTGTGTTTCTGTATACATGTGTGTGCATTTGCATGTGTTTTAAGTTCACAAGATCATCCATCTTTAAAATTCTCTGCTTTAGTTTTATTGATAGCATCTCAAAATAAAATAATTCAAATCTAGTAGATCCCAATGAACTAATAATGTATTTGACTTCAAAGGTTGACCTTCTGCACAGTCCTCTGGAAACAGAAGTTCAACAGAAGAAAATCATTACAAGGTGTTTTCATTTAAGTTTTTGTACATTTGACTTCGAAATCAAAATCTATGTCTCCTTCACTTGTTAAATATAGGATAAATAATAAATATTCACCAGTCCTTAATCCTATCAGAAATTGTAATAGTTTATAGCTTAGGTACATGCTTCTTTAATATTTTAATAATCCATGATATGATATTCATAATTATAATTACATAATTATATAAAGTAGGGAATATAGGAAATATCTAAAATTATTTTGAATATGCAAAATGCATGCTCCAAGTTTAGACTGGTAATTGTGTGTGTGGGCACTTATATTTGCTAGACTGGAAAATGTGAAATTAAAAAAAAAACACAGGTAAAAGTACTGAGTAATAGTTTAAGCTTTTAGGAAGCAATATATACCCAAGTCAATTTGATCATTTGGTTCATACAGCTATACAGGAGTAAACTACAGGAGTATACAGACACAGAAAATAAGAATGAGTCAATTTTACTTAGAGTTGTAGATGCATTTCAATATATAAAAGGCATAAACTGTCATTTTATCTCCCATTTTTATGGAAGAGATGCATATAAACATAGCTTCAAATAAAAAGGGAAATCATTTTGCTGTTAAAGAAATTCATCTTCCTTCATATATTTAGTTTCATAATTTTCATTGTGTTTCCTGTGTCCGAAGTCAATTGCCTCATTTTTATTTCTCCCATTTGGAATGACAGTTAAATATTCTGCCAGAAACTCATTGTGCTGTTTGGAGTGATGGCTCTGGATGAAGCCTTAGGACATGGCTGGTGACAGTCATCAACTGAGGTTTCATTGTCTGAATTCAACCACTGTTGTTTTGGCACATTAGTAAATGCTTGGAACTTGCAGGTAACATTCTCGATCCTGTGATGGTCTTGAGGAATCATGATGGGCTTGGCCACAAGGCTATCTGAGCCATCAGATCGGACCTAGTTAACCAGTAGCTGGGAAGGGAAGCATTTGTAGACTTTCAAACAATATACTCCACTAAATCATTTGCATTTTTGACCCTTGATTTAGTCTGTCTTTTACTAATGTAAAATGAAGTGGAGGGGTACACCACTAGAATTCCAGCACTTGGGAGGATCAGAAGTCTACTGTCATTATAGATGCATGTACAGTTGTAGGACAGTCTGTTCTACATGAGACCCCATATCAAAAAGTGGGAGAGCTCGGATTGTGATTTACTCTCCCTATTTTTCCTGTAATGTGTTGCTGGGTATCTGTGTGTGTGTGTGTGTGTGTGTGTGTGTGTGTGTGTGCGCGTGCGCGCGCGCATGAATATTTCTGAACTCAGTCTTGGTTTATCTCTACAAGAATCTTTATCCTTTAATATTCATGGTATGAAAGTGTGGTGTTTGAGAGGAAAAAAAACCTAACTCATGAAGCCAAAGGAAAGCAGAGCCCCACACTTAAGCCATTCCCCAACAGTAAATGCTAGAAAGTTACTTTTAACCGACTTTGCCTATTCCTTTGACCTTCTGGGACTTCAAACTATCCTTCAATAACCAACCATCCCTTTCTAGCCAGGCCTTTCATTGATTGCTCCAGACCACCAACAAGGGTGTCACAGGGATTCACATAGGCAACATCTGGATGTGGAAATACAGACACAGTCTCTGTCTCTAGGATAACCAACTGATCAGCTGACACATTATAAAGAGGGAAGGAATTTGATCCTGAACCACACAATGCCTCAATTTCAGTTGGAAATAGGAAAACCAAGTTTGATGTACGTAAGCATCTTTGGCCCAACCTGCATCTTACATCTATTCTGGGAAGTTTCATTCATTCATCCTCTTTTTTTTTTTTTTTTTTTTTTGACATACACAAGCAAACAAACAAAGAAACTAAACATAAAACAAATAAACAAGATAGAGTATTAGATCAAAACTGTCATGATTGATAGATATGAGTCATGCCTTATGTCCTCCCTCATGTCAACCAGAAGTTAGGGTGGAACAATAGAATAAATATCCTAAATCTCTGCCTCTTTATCCTGTACCATACCTTCACTCTTTTGCTGAATTCAAACTTCACTACTTTAAGCTCAGAAACCCCATCCATTCTAAGCTCAGAGAAATACTCCCTCCTCTAAAGGCTATAAAAATAAGAGATTTCCATTGATCCGTGTGTTTCTGTTAGATCCCAGTTTTTTACCACTGTGGGTGGTCAGCATTATTAAAGGACCCAATTACATGAGAGGAAAAAAAAAAAAAAGAACAAAATAATTGTTGTGAATAATTTATTCCTTTAAAAAATTCTGGGCTAGAAATAGGCATTTTGATTTACAACTGAAGTTCTCAGTTAAAAGACTAACACATTTCTTTATTACATTTCTATTTGAATAATGTGTAATTAGTATTAACATTTTGGAAATGAGAAAGCAAATCACTCTCTGAGGGAAGAGGTGGGGCATGAAGATGCATTCAGCCCTGTTCAGCACAGTCTTTAACTTGGTCAGGTGCATTTAATGGACTCTTTTCGAATTACACTCTTCACAATCAAGAAAGGTCCTTTTGGGTGAGGAGGTTATAAATAATTTCACACTAAGAAAAAAATAACTCCATGTAATTTTCAAAGAAGCATTTAGAACATTAAAAGCATAAGCATTTTTGTTGTTGCTAAGCTTGTTGTTAAAGAGTTGAACATTTCTATTCCCAAATGTTCCTATCCCACATAATAATTTTAGGTTGACATGACTCCCTGAACACCAACTAGAGTGCTTTCTTCTCAAGAAAATGCTTCCACTTTCTCATAAGTGGAAAGAATAACAGGATGCTTGTTTACACATGAGTCAATTATCTGGCAGAAGAAACATAAAGGAGAAACAGTGTTCAACAGACAAGTATTGGAAATGCACTCAATTATCAATTGATGGAACTGCATTTTTTCAGACAAATAAAATTTCCTTTACCATTCTAAAATTTTATCCTTTGTAAATCAGTTATATAAGTTATGTAATTTTGCTGTAGCTTTAATATTCAGAAAGCCTGTAAATTTCCATGTGTGCAAAGCTTTGGTACTTATAAGTACCAGGTTGAAGGCATACTACAAGTCTATTCTGGAAACATTAATAAGATATTTTTAATGCCTGTTCTTTACCATGAAATGCAAAACTATCTTTGAAGACAAATTCTTGATCAGGTGGCATTTGTTCACGTGAGAAAATATGATGTAATTATTTAGTTACCTGCATTAATTTTCTGTACTATAAAGATTTTACTGAAAGGAGTATATAAAGTAAAGAAAATGTGAGCATAAAAGTTACCAAGGAGGTATTAATATTTGAAAATAAGAAAAGGCTAAGATAATTACCTTCAAAGGACATATGAAAAGAAATGTAAAAATAGACTTCACAGTTTATTAAATTCAACGTGTGAGATCCATTTTAATGTTCATTTTTCTTTATTGACCTGAGTGATAAAATGTACTCTCTACATTATGAGTTGCTAAAAATAATGCCTTTGCAAATGATTTCTATATTGATTTTGTGATTTATTTTACCTAATCATGTGAACTAAGTGTATACTCCCTGCAATAACATATCCAAACTCTAGGAACAGTTGTTTTTGTGATGTGTATGTTTATGTTTTCCTTAATTGCCTTTAAATATGATTTTAAGAGGACATCTAGTGCTTAACTCCTCTGAAAATTGTAGTTTCCCTTGTGATAGCCAATTTAGACAAGTTCTAGAGTATCATTTGGAATTTTGATCAATTTTATTGTTCCTTGACCAAGTCACTTTGTAAGGACCACCTTAAAAAGTTATAAATAAGAATATGGGAGAGAATACATATTTTGATACTTTGCAGTTAGACTGACAAAACTAAGTCACAACTCCAAGCTAGTATTACTGAACAGCAAAAGAAACAACCCAGAAACTTACAAATTTTTACAAATTCATCAAGATACCTTAAAATGTATGGTATTAGTAAATAGTAGCATTAATGTTTCCCTATTTGGTTTATCAGTGAAGAATCTGGATGAAAATGATTTCTAAAGAGCAGGCGAACATATTCTGGTTTTAGGCTTGTTTACATTTTGTGAATTTGCAGCTTGAATCACAGCAATATTTCATGTGTTTTTCTCTCTGAAAGCTAATGAAAATCCCTCGAATTTAATGCCATTAATCCCTGGCTGAGGAAGAACTAGGACAGCTTTTTGTGTAACAGATGTGGTTTCTATATGTGCCAGAGATAAAATAAGAGTCGGTGCATTAGGCACAGGATTAAAGCAAGGAACACCGAACCCTGCAAGTAAAGATGGTTTGCTCTAAAGGAAACTGAATGATTAAACAAAGCCTGCCTGCCTTCTGCCTCCCACCCCTCCTCTATCCCTCCCTCTTCCCACTCCATACCTTCCTCCATCCTTCCCCCGCTTTCATGTGTGTGTATATGAATCCATGTATGTACTTGTTAGCGGGGGGGGGGGGGGCAGAAGTGCATAGTCATGAATGTCACTGGCATCTCATTCCTCAGGAGCCATGTGCCTGTTTTTGAAGACAGGGTCTCTCATTGACACAGAGCTTATCCATTATGCTACAGTGGGCTCCAGACAGCTGTGTATCACTCTCTAACACTGGCCTTACAAAGAAATATATGTGGTGCCAAATTTTCTTTCTCCAGTTTTTTTTTTTTTGGGGGGGGGGTGAGTTCAAGACATTGAATTCAAGTTCTTTCTCTTATATAGAGAACACTTTCCTAACTCCTTAGACCCCCATAATAGTTAATAACATATAAGTAATTGTGTTGGCAATCACTGTCCAGGTTGATTATGAATTCTGATAGTGAAAAAAACCTAAAATGTAAAACGTACACAGTTTTCATCCCATAAATATTAATAATATATTGGCTCATGGAGAGAGAATGAGAAGAAAAGAAAATTATGATAACTTCATAATACTAGGAATTGATATTAAATATTCAAAATGCTTTTATTACACTTCCCTAAAGGTATTTCAATGTGTTTGAACTGCAGTTTCATTTTATTAACAAATTAGCATACATTATTTTTACTCTAAATCAGTTAATATAACTCAGAATGCCCTAAATATTAAATGAAATTTTCAAATTATATTGGTTTTTAAATAGCATAATTATAATTGCTAAGTATTGGAAATGTCTGGGCTGGTTTTGCACACTTCCCAGTCGTTCCACCTGCAGAAATTTTTGATTTCAAGAATGCTGCCCATGTATATTTCTCATGGGACACTCTTCATATTGTCAGACTTTCTTACTTATGGGAATGGATTCCTATAATAAATGCTACTATTTAAAATGTACTCTTACTGAGGAGAAAAACATGATTTAATAAAAAATTAGCACTTTCTTTATAAAACCTGACATTCTGGGAATAACATGTATACATTCATGATTTTTAAATTATATTTCCAAGTAACACTTCATTTTGCACCTTGATTTTCATAAGTATAAATTTTTCAAAAGTACACATGATGGATTATGAATTATGACTCTTAAATACATAGTTAAATACTCTTGTCTTGAAAGTACATATAGTTTAAGTAAAACCCTGGCCTCTTAGTTACGAGTTTATTATACCTATAAATGTCAGTATACTTTAAACTAATTTAAAATGTATCAATATACTTAGGTTCCTATTTTGATGAATTTGAAAATATGACTTATATAACTTCATTAAGACTGTCAAGATGTCTTAGCAGGTAAATTCACTTAGCATTCAATTCAATTCAATTCAGAATGCTGTCTCCTGAATTCTTGTCAGGTGGAATCCACTCCAGATGGTGGTTCTTTGATCAACAACATACTCACTGTGACACATGAGTTTACACATACACCATATCTATAAACACACACACACACACACACACACACACGTGTATATACAAGCAAAGGGAGAGAGAAAAAGAGAGAGGGGAAAGAGAGAAAACAAAAAATAAATAAATAATAATTTTAGTTTTATAGGTTGAGCAAAACCATATAATTTTAAGAAGACAAAAGCTACATTAATAGTCTAAATTTTCAATGTCTGTAAAAGTATACCTAGTCATAATTCCATGCATGAAATTTTTGTGTAGCATGATTGTTGGTTCCTGTGGGAGAATCAGCAAGTTTGTCTAATGAAGTTGTTCATAAATACATTCTCGAAAAATTTTCAGTCATGTTATACAGTACAATATCAATTTTTAGAAGTCTGTAAATAGAGCGTGATATTTACAGAGCAGGGTGTGCTGGTAACCAGCATCATACTATAGACAGGAAAAGTCAAATACAAACGGGGTATATATTGATAAAGATGCGTCATGTGCATGGACAAAATTCCCCAAACATTACAAGTAGCAAAGCTTAGCTGATGCCTCACGCTGCACATGTAGACCCGTATGTTAGTGTATATGGTCAGAACTGTGTCCATGGCATTTCTTGTTCCTTTGCAGTCTTGATAACAATCTTCCTCCCTCCCTGTTTACATAAGACTATTGAGTCTTGGTTCCACTTTATAGGAGTAAATGCCTAACTCACCTGGTGTGTTTGGTCAGGTTAAGCGGGTCAAGGTAGTCATCCATTCAGCATGGAAACATGTGGTTTTCCGTGACTAGAGATGAGGCTCAAAGATCATGTTTAGCGGCAAATACATGTGACCAGTATGAGCTATGAATGGAGCATGTGGGAGATCTGCCTTGAGAATGGAATCCATGGCCTTGCAGGTGTCCAGCATGCTCTACTCTGAAGTCACGTTCCCGGCCTCTCCAACAGAGATGCTTTACTTACATAGCATGATTCATATTCTTTATATTTGCTCTCTTTTGCTCACAGAACATTAAATGAGGACAACAATATTATCATTCAAGTTTAAGAATAAAAATACTAATTTTGCAATGAGGTGGGTGATGCGTTCTGTGACTAGACTTTCTATGTAAAATGTTCTTGTATTTTTAATATTAATGATATGTATACTATTTTAAGCATGTTAGTAAAAGATGAAAATCCTATCCCCTTTCTGATGTCCAATAGTCAAAGTTTTCTGGGCCTTGTGAAGAGTTAAACACACTCACTACTCTTGTGAAAGACCAAAGTTCAATTTCCAGCAATATATTGTGCAGGCTCACAACTCAAGGGCTGGTGCCCTGTGCTGGTATACTCACATGCAGCTGGTGTACTCACATACAGGTGGTGTACTCACGTCCATGCTGGTATACTCACACATATATTGGTGTACTCACATTCAGCTGGTGTGCTCATGTCCATGCTAGTGTACTCACATGAATGCTGGTATACTCACATGTATGCTGCTGTATTCACTTCCATGATGTTGTATTCACATACATGCTGGTGTACTCACACACATGTGGTGTACTCACACATATACTAGTATACTCACACATATAGCTGGTGTACTCACATGTATGCTGGTGTACTCACGTCCATGCTGGTGTACCCACACACGTGCTGGTGTACTCACATGAATGCTGGTGTACTCTCACCCATGCTGGTGTGCTCACACACATGCTGGTATATTCACACACATGCTGGTGTACTTACATGAATGCTGGTGTACTCAAAAGTATGCTGGTGTACTCACACACATGCTGGTGTACTCAAAAGTATGCTGGTGTATGCACATACATGCTGGTGTACTCACACATATGATGGTGTACTCACATGAATGCTGGTGTACTCACATGTATGCTGGTGTATTCACACACATGCTGATGTACTCACATGATGGTGTACTCACATGAATGCTGGTGTACTCACACACATGCTGGTATATGCATATATATGCTGGTATACTGACATTCATGCTGTTGTACTCACACACATGCTGATGTACTCACACCTATGCTGGTGTACTCACACACATGCTAGTGTACTCACACACATACTGGTGTAATCACACACATGCTGGTGTACTCACACATATGTCAGTGTACTCACATACATGCTGGTGTACTCATACCCATGCTGGTGTACTCACACACATGCTAGCTTACTCACATGTATGCTGGTGTATGCACATCCATGCTGGTGTACTCATACTCATGCTGGTATGCTCATACACATGCTGGTGTACTCATGTATGCTGGTGTACTCACACAAATCCTGGTATACTCACACACATGCTGATGTACTCACACAAATGCTGGTGTACTCACCTACATACTGGTGTCACAGTCCCCCACATACATGTATGTGTACCTATACACGTATGTGTGCATGACAAAAATTAATTTGTTAGTGTTTTCTATTGTATTCCATACTAAATTGCTAATACTTACTAAAATTTAGTCAAAATTATTTTTTGAAAATAATTAATTGTATTGCATGATCATTTCTATGCATGTATAATTTAATATGGAAGTATCTAATCTTAACTTTATTATAAATCACATATGTACTCAATAAATATCTCTTGAGGATTCCAAACATGGAGCTGAGAGGCCGAGTGAAGAAATGGATGTGGTCCCTGTTCTCAAGAAAATCATTACAACAGTTAAATCACAAACTGTAAAGATGTAATAAAAAGCGTGATCCTGTGCTCTGGGAAGACACCCCTATATACTATCTGGGCCTATGAAATCATCTTTGGAGCACTATAAATAAACTGTATACATCAGTTTATTTAGACAGCTCAGGTTGATTAACAGAATCATTTTAAGTACTCCCATATGACAGGGACATAAAACCCAAAATATTAGTCTGCTTTTTCTGGCAGGTGACAGTAGGAAATACTTATATAAAATGTTACTAGAGATTGAAATGATTACTAGGAGTTACAGTCATAGCAAGGAGATAATCAGACATTATGGGTGGTTATCAATGGATTTTTTTAGAATTTTTTTTTAGCTCATATCTAAGCCAAAATATATCTTTTCTTGGCCAAAGTGCTTTTGATTCCTAGATATTAGTTGTGCTAAATGTTGAGAAGCCCTTGATATATCTATCTTGTCTACCTTTTTGAAATTAGTTTTGTGTGTAGCCAGGGTTGGCCTCAAACACTATGTTGTGATATTGGCCTTCAGCTTCCTAACCTCCTGCCACACCCCTCCATGTGCTGAAATAACACACATCACCAAGCTCATTGTTACTCGTTGGTTTTATTAGTTACCAAACACCACTGAAAACATTTCCTGCTGCCTGTTAGAGACCCAGCACTCACCTGGGGACTCAAAACGATAGAGAACTTCAGTTCTAACGCATCTAGTGTACCTTTGTAGTATCCATAGGAAGTAGACACATCCACTTACTAGACAGACAGACATTCAGGCAAAAACACACATGACATATAAATAAGTAAATCCTAAAATAGTAATTCAGCTTTGAATTACATTGTGCATTGCTTTAGCCTGGAAATATCCAATACATCCTGATGACATCTGGGACTTTGGTTCAACAATGTACTTATAAATTCTTTTATCCATTTATAGGTGATGGCTTAAATATACTGGGTAAAATATATTGCCCTTACCTACCTCATATCAAAATTTAAAATACTATTTTATTCAGAATATAGTGAACTGACAAAAATGTTTCTCATGAAATCATATTAGCAAATGCAAAGTTTCAAATTTTTACTATTGTGACATGTCATAAATTTTTAAAAATTTTCTTCATTACTTATTTTATTTTGTTTCATATGTAAGGCATTTAATGCTTATATTTCATTCCCTAAGGTAATTAGCAAAATATTTTGTAATTAATGATGGCTCATACCTGTATTTTAATCCAGTACATATTATTGTATGAATTTATGTATATTAATATTTGTTTATAATATAATTTGATTTTTAAAATATAAATCTTTAATAACTATACTTTTCTTTAAGACATTGTTGTGTTGTTCCCAACATTACCTGTAGGTGGCAGCATTTGAGAAGAGTTATAAAGTTGCCACCATTTAGAAGATGATGAAAAAACCTGGTTTTGAAATAAAGAAAATAAATGTCTTGTTTATCTTTACAGTCAATGTGATATCTTATATAGCCCTAGCTTACTTAGGCTCATGATCTGAACACTGTAATCTGCCTGTCTGTCCACACAGGTTTCTTCAGTTCCAGAAAACCCCATTTTTAAAATGCCATTTCTCAGGACTAGGGCAAATGGAAGTCTTCCGAGAATCATTTTTGTCAGTGATTTTGAGGTGATTAAACATATCTGAAAATTCCTTTTGAAGTACTGAAGATAGAAAGGCATTGTTTTTATGCTGTGAAAACTTGGCTTAGAAGTACTTTATGCTCATGGGTAGCAAAAGCTGAAAGGTGAAGCGTGATTCAAAATTAATTTCTGTCAAGCCTGTTGCTGAATGATCAGTCTCAGTTGCTCAATAGAATAATCATCACTGGAAACGCAATTCTGTAGAAAAGTAGATTACTCAGTTTGTTGGATCTTTAATTCCAGCATTATCTAATTTTTTAAAAAATAGAGTCAGCCAAATTTATTTTCGTAGCCAAGTTCCTAAAATACAATAAGGCTATATGTGAAACACTTTGGTTAGAAGCATCTGCCTCACTTCCATTACCTTTTGTGGAATTTGAGTGGTTTAGCTCTAAGTTGGTTTATGTCAGCTTTTTCATTGTTTTAATTCTTCTTGCTGTATGATTAATTTTGATCATATGAAATTCTAAATTACTTTATTTAATTTGCAAAAATATAATTCTATTTTACTATATTCAGGGAAATCTCTCTCTCTCTCTCTCTCTCTCTCTCTCTCTCTCTCTCTCTCTCTCTCTGTTTGGAAAATGCTCTAACATCCTTATCCCATTTTAAGCTCAGAAGATTTTAAGTGCTTAATGTATTATATAAGATGGACATAAAGTATCAAGTAACCTAATTAAAGTTATTTTTAAATGTAGGTGTACAGAAGACTAATCAACATGTCTATTTTGGTCCTTTAATACTTTAGTTTTATAGAACATAAGGTATTTATAAAGTCTTTTATGGATTGTTGGGAATTTTGTTTTGAAAAGTCTCATTGTGTAATAATTATCTAATGGTTTGAGAATTTTATGCATCAGTACTTTGTAATTCAGATTTTTTGTGTCTATAATGACTGTATTAATGAATTGAAAAATATCTAAAGATCTAAATGTATAGAATAGATACACTGTCAATTTATATAGTTGAGGTGTCTATAGTTCCCATGAGGGCACACTAATTATAAAGACAGCAAATTAAGTTTTTGTCAGGTTCTTTTATTTCAGTGCATTGCTAAAAATGGCTTAAACAAGGGAAAAGATTAACTGACCTTTACCAAAAAGTTCAGGGACTAAAGACATGGTAAAGTCAGATGCTTAAGTAATGTCAGAAATCTGGTGGCAAGAGTCTCTACTGTACAAGAGTCTCTACTGTACTTTCTCTCTGTTGCTTTCATTCTCATTGAATCGGGAATCTGGAGAGAAGGTTCAGCAATTAAGAACATTTGCTGATGTCTTTACTCAAAAAATAAATTAATTAATTAAAACCGAAAAACTAATACCAAAACAACAACAGAAACATCTCTTTGTGCCCATCTACTGCGAGAATGAAGGCCAATCTCACCAGTCAGACTGTTCACATCCCAGAAAACATGGACATAACTCTGAAGGGGAGCACAGTCATTGCGAAGGGCAAAAAGGAGCTCTGCCGAGGGACTTCAATCAATGTAGAGCTGAGTCTCCTCAGAAAGAAATCGAAGAGGCTCCGGGTTGACAAATTGTAGGGTAACAGAAAGGAACTGGCCACTGTCAGACCCGTCTGCGGCCATGTTCAGAACATGATCCAAGCTGTTAAGCTGGGCTTCCGTTATTGATGAGGTCTGTGGAGGCTCACTTCCCCAACAAACTCCTTATTCAGGACAATGGGTCTTTGGTTAAAATCTGAACTTTGTTGGGTGATAAATAAATCTGAAGGGTTCGGGTGGACGGGTATCGCTTGCTTTCTCTCCCAAGCCCAGAAGGATGAATTAATCCTTGAAGGAAATGATATTGAACTTGTTTCAGATTCAGTGGCTCTGATTCAGCAAACCCCAACAGTTAAAATCAAGGATATCAGAAAAGTTTTGGATGGTATGCATGTGTCTGAAATGGGAACAGTGCAGCAGGCTGTGAGTAAGACCTAAGTCACCCAGCTCCACAAACAAGATCCCGATTCCAACTACACTGTGGGCTCTTTGAGGACAATAAAAGACTTATATCCTGAAAACAAAAGTGCAAAAATAAAACACTACAAAAACCTAAGTGCCTATAAATGCCAAAGAGCCAACACTAAGAGGTATTTATGTAATACTCTTAAAATGAAGTGATAATTAAATTATACTGAAGGAGAAATTTAGAAATAAAATGCATGAATTAATTGTTCGTGAATATTGGCATAAATTTATAATAAAATAAAATATTAAACACATTTCTATGTACCTAAAACCTAACTGAAATTATATTCCTCCCACATTTAAAATAGTTAGATGATCATGGCTTTGCACTAAGCAACTTTATATTATCATAATCCAATGCCGGCAGAGCTCTGATGTAATATTTTAAAACATTTATCAGTTACAATTTTTGTGCAAATAGAATTTTGTAAAAGTGGAATTATGGCATAAGGGAATAATCTCCAAATGGTGTTTTAAGGTAATGCATTCATAGAATGTTCAATTTCTCTCTGTATTTATCTTAACTGCACTTGCCACGGAGCTGCAGAACTTGTTATAAAACCTAACTATGAAGTGCGATTTCCTATTTAGTAAAAACAAAAATAGAATATACTGTCTTTTATAAAAAATTAGTAGTTCAGAGCAATGCACAGCCACAGAAAAAATTAAAAATTAAATGCCATATACATTAAGTGAGTTTAATTAAGAACTCAGTATGTTCTTTAAGAACTCAAACCGAGCATGACGTTGAGGGGAGTGTGAGGGATGCTATATGGGTCCTAAACACTTATTAGAAAAATGTTGGGATAAAGAGGGAATGAGGAAAGGAGATAAAAATGTAAAGACAACAGATGATTTGTGTTTTTTACGTGACCTCGTGATTTAGCTCAGATTCTTTCTTTGAAAAAAAACCTTGTATTTCCATGAATCTGCTGGTTTTATTAATCATTTTCTTGAAAACCATTTCATACAGTATACTTTGTTCATGTGTCCCATCCCTCTGTTGCCCTCAGATTCTCCCCTATGTTCCTCCCTCTCCAACTTTAAGTACTTTCTCTCTCTCTCTCTCTCTCTCTCTCTCTCTCTCTCTCTCTCTCTCTCTCTTTCTCTCTCTCTTTCTCTCTCTCTCTCTCAATAAAAAATAAGAAAGAAAAAGAAAAAAAACACAAAAAGTTCCACAAAAATGAAAATTAAACAAGCAAAAGAATGATCAATAAAACAAACCAAAATGCTTAAAGAAAGAAAAATGCAACAACATGTCTACAAAAACACCAAGTTCATTCTGTGGTCAGTAATTTTGTGTGGTAAATTTATCTGTGTTTCCAATGTTCCAATGTTGAAAATTGTCATTTCCTCTGTGATGAGGTATCCACTACAGATCAGTTCTATGAGATACTGAAAAGTATTAGCAGAACATATGAAAGAATTAATTTCTAAGTTCAAGCATATATTTTAAGTTGTGTGTGGCCGCAGTCATTAGACAGTATCAGTTGATGTGTGTGTTTAAAGTTATTGTGGAACAAATGAGCAAAGCAGACCCTGAGTCTTCCCACTCCTTGGGGTGCTTCTTCCTGGCACAATCATATTCAACAGACATCAATAGGTCAACTAACCAAGGTGAAAGGAGAACCACTTTCTATTGACTAGAACTGTATCTGCTGTCAAACTTTGATAACGGAGGATGGAGAGGTGCAATTAATGACATCTGAGTTAAAGCCCCCATGTAAAAAGCTAGGTGTCTCAGCAACGCAGTAGAGACTGGCAGGGATCAGGAGCTCCCTGGGTAGCCTACCAAGCCAAAAGCTGTGCTTCTGGTTCAGTGGGAGACCTCCCCATCGCAGAAAGTAGCAGAGGAGAAAACACACTTGAAACAAAATTTTGATAGTTGTAGCTGAATATGGCCAGGTTTTTGATGGCATGTAAAATGAATCTGTACCTCAATATAGAGATATGACATATTACCCTAAGGATTGCTGTGCCCAAGTCCTGGCTTTTGACTAGAGATGAGCAGATTCATTGCCTGAGGAAGAGGGAACTACATTGTAGAGAACTTGATAAGATGTGTAATGCTCCGTACCTGCATCTCCCAGAATTTCTGCAGCCAAAGCCAGGCAAGGCAACAAACTGTGACGCTGAAGCTTTCGATTGCTAGGGGACCTGTGATTCTGAGGGAACCATGGGTCTCCTAATACATAATATCCTGCAAATAAGTTCTGGGTCAGTGCACTTTAATGGCTTCACTTTAAAAGGAGACACGTATAAAAGCTTTCAATGGTGATTTTGCAGTTCAAATAAGCCATGGGACCTTTACACATGGGGCATATCCTGGAAGAAAAAAGTCAAGAATGCTATTGCTGCTAATAACAAATCAGGGCATTCAGGAACCCTTCTACCAGTATCGCTTGCCTTAACATATTCTAAAGCAGTCTTTTATACTTTCTCATAGAAATCTGTGTATTGCCTTTGATGAAAAGACCAAGAAATACAAGGTGTAAAATGTTCAGTGTCTTCTTATGAATTAAATAAGACATTTAAAATGAGTGAGAGCAATATCACCTTGTATGTGTTTTAGTTGATCATTGATTGATTGGAACAGAAAGACCATTTTCATCATGGGCAAGTCTTGGAGGAAAGGGCTAATTTGATTTCATCTTGTATCTTGAAGGAATTTGAAATAGTTTTTTGTTTTGTTTTTTTTTTTGTTTTGTTTTTTTGTTTTTGTTTTTTGTTTGAATCCATTTCTTTATGTGGTATAAATAGAAAGGTTTTACCCATAAAAATTTAGAAAAGTTAAGAGAAATTATATGTTAGTACACCTTCCCAACCACAAATATAAAAATTCTACCTAGTGGACTGTTATTTCTATCTACACAATAAAAATACCTTGATGTGCAGGAATAGTTTTAAAACTAACATTTCTTACAAGATTTTTTTTGGAGGTACACTTAATGGCCTATGTTGTAACTCTGTATTTAGTATCCCATAAACAATCTGGTGAATGAAAAGATACAAGTCTTGTTCACTTCCCGTCTTTTGTCAATGCTGTAGGTCATCTTTCTCCAATGCCAACCTACTTAGGTAACTGTACGTGCAACCTTATTTCAGATCTATTCCCACCCCCTTGATACCTTATTTTTGGAACTTCTTTCTATTCTTCTAATAAACAAAATGATTTCAATTTTGTCACACACCCCACAGTCAGTCAGTCAGTGTTCCTGTGTTTTGTGTTCATCAAGGCTAGTTGTGCTATTATGTCTTTCCCCAGATATGCTTTTCTTACTGCCCCAGGGAAGTCTCCAGCCGCATCCAACAGCATGTCCTCTAGTACATTAAGGTGAAATTGGGCCAATACGTTCTGTGTGACTCGTTGTGCCTTTAAAGGCTAGCACTTTGTATTTTCAGTGCATAGCCTGATGTTGGTCCATGGTGGATATACACTGAGTAGGTCGACTCTGTTCAGTTCAAGGAATTGCTGGGTACCATCCAAGAAGATGCAGGCAGTCTTGCTACAGCTGCTTCTTTGGCATATTTTGGGTAAACGGGATTCACATTTCACATAATCCTGTTGTAAAGTAATATATGTACGTTAAAGAGTCTGATTTTAAACAAATGGAGATGGGGGTTCTATCTCAGGAATGGGAGATCATGAAATCTCAAAGATTTTACATTTTGTTGCAATGCATTTTGGCTCATTGTTTGAGGGGATATTTGTGTTTTAAAATGAGCCATCAGTCACTTCTCTCTATAAGTGAGTAAACCTTGCTGTTTCCTTTATGATAGTATCTTGATTTAATGTGAAAAACTTACCATATTATCTGTTCCGTATGAAGCCAAAAATATTTGATATGTTTAAATATTACTATAATAATAGTTTTTCAACAAGTTGCATTTATATTTTGTGTGTTTTGGTCTGTGAGCATAACAATCTAGTCTTCATTGCTCCTGTGAAACATCCAAATTTCTTTTCATACTGGTATGTCTTCCCAGATGTTGATTATATAGGTCCATTAGCAATCTTTAATGTTTTTTATGGTTCTTTGACTGTGATTTAGACATGTTACTCTCCTATTTATCTCATAAATATTCTTTAATATTTTACTTTGGCTTGGGACATAATGTGGATATCTTATTTCTATAGTAATTTATGTTAATAATCCCTCCATGACTGCATGGAAAAAGACATTTGGATTTTAGAATCCCAAATATTTCACAAAATAATCTTTGGAAGTAGTGATTCAATATTTGTAATGTATGTAGTTTGCATACAAATAATAGCTATTAAACTGTTGAGGGTAACATTTAAACCACGGGATACTGAATTGCTCGTTTCCTATTGGCAGTTTTCCATATAAATGTGGAACAATTGTCTGAAAAGCTATGCATTTCTGTCTCATTTTATTAAACAGTATACTGTGAAATCATAACGATTGGATATCATTTGTTTTGTTTTTAACTTGGATATCTTAATAGATTGGTAATCTTCTTTCACATTATGTTATCATACCTTATTCTGTAAATATACCCTGTATAGCTCTCAATTTAAATTTATCTCTGCCCTCTGTGTGAGCCATCATCTTCCTCTTTAGTGACTGCTGTACCTTGGGGCGTGTAATCTGCTTTGGTAATTATTGACAATATTTTTGGGGATGACTATGCACTGGTAGCGGCTGCCTTACCTTCATTCTTCCTTTTTTTCTTTTTGATAACTGAGCCTTGCTGTGTTTCCCAGGTTGGTAGTGAACTTACGAGAGTTCAACCATTTCTCCCACCTCGGTTTCTAAAGCAACAGAACACTCTCGTGCATCTCCCATACACAGCCCCTGATTTATTTTATGCAGATTTTGCAACAACGAAAAGGCCTTTTGAAATAATCTCCCACTAAAGTGTTCCTTAATGTTAATTCTGAGAGGAAGACCAACTGGGTTAGGATGCAGTTCTTTTGGCAATCATTTTTATTAGTGAATCTTTAAATCAGAAATGAGTAATAGTCTTATATCAAGATTCATCTAAGTACTCTATGAAACAGCTCATATATAAAGGTACTGAAGAGGAATTAGTTTTCTTAAGTATTTCATAATTGTCAATGGTATAGTGTTTATCTTTACTGTTTTGTTTTGGGGGGGAATGATTAAAAGAAAGACAAGGTCTCTTCTTAAAATACTGAAATTAAAAATGAATAGGAACTTTATCATGTGTTCTTCTGATGTTCTTGTCTACACCATACAGAAAGAGACTTGGAAGCAAGCTGGCTTTAAAACTATGCAGCTAATTTGTTACATTAAGTTTTGATTAATGATGCTTGAACTGAAACATGAATTTCAGCATGCTCCCTTTATTATTATTCTGTCAATAAGTATTTGTGTGATTATATGTTAGATATTAAAGATGATTAGAGAAGCATTTGCCTGGAACTTGAAGCAGTATACTTTGGTTTCTTTCTTGCCTCTCAACTGCACATGGAACCAAACTCCTCCCAATTTGACTTCCTGCTTTCAATTGCATAATTTACATGGGCAACCTAATTGTAAACAAAGAAACAACAAAACAAAAGACATGGTTTTGTTTTCAGTATCAATGTAAAGTTCAATATACTCCTTGAGATATTTAATGGCATTAATCAGATATTTTTTGATCTCTCCCTTTATGTTAGACAAGCTGATAGACAGTTTCTTTGCTCATAGGCTCACTGTCCAGGAAAAGCTACATATTAAATAACCACCCAAATGAATGGGATATCTGACAAATGATGAGAATCACCATTTATCACGGAGGATGTGAAAAAAAGCAATGGGGAAAAAAGCAACATGATGGATTTAGACTGAAAGTAAGAGAGTTTCACTGAAACCCAAAGAGCAAGCCTGATAAACCCTGTGGAGAATTAAGCAGAGCCTAATAGTACAGGCCAAGGTCAGAGTATAGAAAAGAGCCCTGAAACACATTACAGAGGCATCCAGGGTATGAACTTGGATGAGGTTGGAAAATTAGACCCAGAAGATATCAGAAAAACACTGAAGTCAATGTTGGAGCCTTTATCATAACTACAAAAAATATTTGTCAGAGCTAATATGTCAGGTAGATGAGATAGACACTATAATATGATAAAGAAATTTTTTAGAAATTTGAGATTTCTGACTTCCTTTGTTTTTGGTATTTTGTAAATTTGCTTTTTTTCTATGGCTAGGTATTTGTGGAAATCCTATTAGACAAAAATCCATGTGGGATTTTAGAATCTTAACTGGAACCTTTTAAAGTATTCATGGATCCATACCCTAAGTCAAATATCACTACTGTAAAACTGTTGCCTGACTGACACAAAAACATGAAGAGATAACTCACCCTAAAGAATTTCAATAACTGTGCAGGGCAATGCAGAAGAAATATCCTCTGCAAACCATGCATAATTGTCATAGATAATTGCTTAATCATTGTGCACACTGACTAGCAAGAAGCTTGCAGCTCTGAGACAATTCTTTAGGGTCTTTTAAAGAGGGAAAAATTTAAGATTCTGAAAAAATGCACATGACCAATCTTAATATTGTTGGAATTTTATAGAGGGGGTAATTGGAAGTTATTATGAAGTGATTACAATTTGGTGAAAGGATGAAAGCATGTTATGATTACAAAGCATATGAATACCAGTCTTCAGATCTAGGTGGGTTTGTTTGTTTTTTATTTTAAATTAGCACACATACATGTGCACATAAACATACACACACATATAATGATTATATTAATAGTTTATTATATAATCACAATATAACATTGTTATATATTGTTATATTTTTGTGATACAATGTGATGCTTTGATGGGTTTACTCTATTGATAGTCAACCGACCTGTCAAGTCCATTAAGTTGCATTATGAATAATTTCTTATTTCTATTTATTTTTGATCTTTATATTTTAGTGTCCACTTTACTAATTAGAGGAGCATGTATGTATGAAGCCGAAGACTTGGCATTATGAATCTCCTCTCTCATCCTCTGTCTTGCTTTCTGAAATAGGATCTTGACTAACTTAGTCATTGACTACACTGGTATGATTGGTCGCTCCAGGATCCCTAGTCTGATATAAGTCTCCCTCAAAGGCAGTATTATTCCTGGGGCTTACATCATTATTTCATAAACTAAATAGTAGACTCATCATTTTTAGTATGATAAAAATATTAAAATTCCTGCTTATTGATTTTAAAACATGCAATGCAGTATTGTTCATTATATGTTAGGTGAACCAGAAAGACAAACACTGTGATCTCATTTACACGTGGAATCTGAAAACAATTGAACTTAGAAACAGAGGGTAGAATGTTTTATCTAGGAAGATGGGGTGAGGAGGAATGGAAGAACAAGGGCTGTTTTCAAAGGTTCTAGAGTTTTAATAAGACAATCTTCAGATTTTGTAATATAAGTGATGTAGGAATGTGCTGTAGTCTTTAGAATAGACAAACCGTGGGATCAGTTTGAAAAAGCAGAGACACAGTGAAAGCCTAGCCAAAGATTACCAAAAAGAAATCATCAAAATCTGCCATCAGAATCCTGGCCTGGTTATAAAAGCGTGGGGTGATGGATATGAGAATGGAAAGGAGAAGATTTAGAGAGATCAAATAAATATAAGCAAAACAAAAAGCAAGAAAGATGGCATTACAAAATTATTGGCATGTAAATACACTCACACATAAAAGAAAGGTTCTACATAAATAGAAGCTTGCACCTCATAAATTCAGGAAAAGGCTTTGTGACTATTTAATGAGCTGGAATGTTTGATGAACTGTGAGTCAGAAAATCAATACCAGCTCTTCCCAATCAAATGCATAGCTGGCCTGCTAACTAGCAGCACTGCCCATCCTGAGGCTCTATCCTCAGTGACTTTAATAACAGAGCCTGTATTTCCATTGCACATTCCAGACCCAACGTCCCCGAATCTCCACTGTTGTCTAATTCTTAAAGCTCATTTATAGCTGTCTCTTGTGAAGCTATCCCAGTGCCTGGCAAATAGAGAAGTGGATGCTCACAGTCATCTTGGATGGATCACAGGGCCCCCAGTGCAGGAACTATAGAAAGTACCCAAGGAGCTGAAGGGGCCTATAGGAGGAACAGCAATATGAACTAACCAATACCCCCAGAGCTTGTGTCTCTAGTTGCATATGTAGCAGAAGATGGCCTAGTCGGCCATCATTGGGAGGAGAGGCCCTTGGTCTTGCAAAGATTATATGCCCCAATACAGGGGAATACCAGGACCAGGAAGCTGGAGTAGGTGGATTGAGGAGCATGGTGGGGGGAGGGTCTAGGGGACTTCCGGGATAGCATTTGAAATGTAAATGAAGAAAATATCATAAAAAAAAGTTATGACAGCTGATGGGCATTTTCAGGGCATTTGTTTGCCACCTCCTATTAAATGTCTTCTCTATAGACCCAGAATGCAATACTTTATTAAGAGGCCAAACTTCTTTAAGGTAATTCCTCATGTATTTCTATTCTATCTGGTGTATGGTGGCAGTAATCACCTCAAATAATGATGTCAATCATTTCAGTGCCCAGAAATTAAAAGTAGCACCCCTAGGAATCATAAAGAAAAACTTTTGGTTGTATGTGCATGTTTATATGTATGTTTCTTCTTTATTTTTGTTCATTAGTAACTTTCCACAATTGTACTTAGACTTATATATCATTTTCAAATAATGAGTATTAGTGGAATAAAATCTCCTACAACCAGAATGTCATCATATTCAGAGGCAATTGTTCAGTGTTTTATTTTGTTTTAATAAACATCTGAACAAATTCAGTGCCAAAAGGCTAGATAATACAAATAATTAAAATTAAAATCATATTTTGTGGAATTAGTTACTACTAATATTTAACAAACATGCTCCTAATTTATATCCTAAAAATATGCATAAAGTATAAATTTTGTTACAGAGATGTGGCCTCTTACATATGGTGAGGTTTGATACTTGATACTGTTCATGGTTCACTCATCTTAGTATCTTTTTTTTCTGGGTGGCTTTTGAATGAATAATGAGAGAAAAATATTCTTACTACCTCCATGAATGTGTCTCAATCATTTGTTATATTTGTTAACTCATAATAGTTCTAGTACAAATGCTGTTATGTGAAGCATCCCACTTTTCGGCCAGTGATGTTAGATAAATATGCCTGGTTCCTGAAGGAAAAGGACCACAGTGCCTCTGGAAGTGTAGAAAAGGCAAATGGGAAGACAAGATGGTAGACACTGAGACAGGATGCACATGATCGCATCAATATATTAAAAGTTCATAAGTCCCATTGTTTTGTTAGTACAGTGGCTTCTTGATAATATTGACATAATTAACTCTAAACTATAGAGTATAATTCTCACCATTTCATATATATATATATATATATATATATATATATATATATATATATACCCAACCTTTCATATCTGTAAGTCCTACATTTGTGGGTTCAACCAGCTTAAAATTTAAAAGATTTAGAAAACACATTTGCATTTAAGTCCTTTCTTGTCATTATTTCCTAAAGAGTAAGAAATACATACCTAGGACCTACAGTATTTTAGGTAGTACAAATAACCTAGAGATTACAGCACTTCACGTATGTTTTATGTATACACTATGCCATTTTGTTCAATGGAATCCAGCATGAAAATAATTCAAAATGGCAGGGTGTGGCTAGAACTAATCCTTCCAGTCTGAGGCGTGGCTGCATTTCGATGGAGATTATAAATATTAATGACATTGCTCTGAGATCTTTAATTATAAATTTCCAACTATTTTCAGAAGTTTAGACAAATAATACTTGAAATTTCTTTTGCATTCAGCTCAGGATTTGGAGTTTTCTTCCTGAAACCTCTGTTCTCATTAAGTTTTAAGAACAAAAATCAAAATAGTGCTTAGTTCATCAGTATCTCCATGTATTTATTCTTCATTTTGTACACTGCCTATCGAGAGAACATTTGTGAATTTCCAAAAACAAATCAGGGTGTTGACATTCTCAGGCATCAGTTTGACTACAGAATCTGAGATTGAAGTGTTGGCACAGGCTTCCTTCCAGGTAAGTACATGAGAATTTTACATATGATGTTCAATTTATCCTTAGTGAATACGTATGCCACGACAAAACAGAGCATTATATGCTTATTTCCACAGGTAAAAGAAATCCATTGGATGTCTTCAATTCCCCTAAGCTTTCTAAAAATGGACATCTTCATAGCCATATTTGAGCCACCTTTGCAGGGACTTTAGACTCACATTGATGCTTTGTAAATCAAGGGAAGATATTTCACTAAAGTGAATTAAATGTCTAATATATTTAGTGTCTTTATATATTAGATTAAATTAGCATATTAGATATTTTAAAGACCATAAATCTATATACAGTATTTTTGGTCTTAGTTTGAGTTATGAGATATTAGTAAAATACCATAATACAGGGGGAATGGAAACTCTGAAAATAAATCATGAAGAGAGGGAAGCTGAGCTTTTTAAATGCAGTAGAAATCACTAGACAACACTAGTTTTGAAGCTAAAATAAGACTCCATTGAGCAAATAGCACCTGTGACTGCCTTTAAATTAGTTTTTATGAACAGTAGTGTTATAATGGTTTGACTGTGAAATGTCCCCCGCAGGTTCATTTGTTTAGTGCTCCCTCACCTACTTGTGCAACTATTTTGAAGGATTTGGAAGCTTCAAAAGAAAGGGCTTGGCAATAGGAAGTAGGTCGTTCAGGGTGGGCTTCTGACTGCCGTGGCCCCTCCTGGTCCTAGCAGTTAGCACTGCTCCTGTGCTGCACTGTGAGGAGCTGCTTGCTTCCTTCCACTTCCACTTTCCCATACACAGCTGCCTCCCCTTCATGTCTTCCCTACACGTTTTGCTGAGAAAGTAGGATCTATAAATCTATTGTCCCTTAAATTGTTTCTGTCGACTGTTTGGTCACCGTGGTATAAAAGTAGTGAATACCATCATAAATTGAGATGGACAGTTTAGCAGGAAACAAAGACTTATATGAGCCAACTTGAAAGTGGAAGAGAGTGGGCCATTTTCCTGGAATAATAACATAAGCTCCAAAAGCAATGAAAAACAGTGAAATTGAAAATGCGAATGTTCCATGACAGTGTTGTAAATGATATATCTGTGAGGTTTCTGCTTGACATGTTGGTAGAAGAACAGTTTTGTAACAACTCTTATTTAAAATTACTTTTCCTGGAGGACTTAGATTAATGAAGAATAGAAATAAAAGTATCTAAAACCTTATTAGGGTAGTTTATATGTGATTAAATGACCTTTTTGAATTGTTGCCTGAGTGAAATGAACAGATTAATTGGCTTGTGGCTGGTAAGCAGAGGTTGGCAAAATCCTTACTAAACAGTAGAGGAGCATAGAGAAACAGAGTGTTTATTTGATCATAACAGTCCTGGGAGGTTGTAAAGCGATTTACAGAGAAACTGCATCTTCTGTAGAAGAGGAGGCACTGAAGGTGATGCAGGCATGGGTGTGAGCAGAAGATCTAGTCTGAAATGTGGGCAGTGAAGCTGAGGAAGAGAAAGTGGATAGAGGTCCTACAGCTGAATCGTGCTTAGCGGGTAGAGAGCTGAAGAGTGAAGGCCAGGAAGACGTGGATGATGATGCAGAACAGAACTGCCTTGAATGTGTCCCTGCGACATGGGAAGGGTCCTGTATGGGCTGCGGGTAGTGTGCCCAGAAGTCACGTGTGACACATAAAGTACGCTATGCAGCTACGAGCTGCTGAAGGGACAGATGTAGTGGCAAAGAATTTTTAAGTAATCTTGTCTCACTTCAGTTATTGTTCTACTTTGCCATAGGTTGAATCCCTAAAAATAAAGAGTGAAACATATTCTACTTAAAACCAGCCATTTCCCGCTTTGGTGATAATTTCTATTCTACCAGCACTAGGTGTCTAGGAAGCATCTCTCATCCCTCCATTTATTCATGGTTTCTATAGGATCCATTTTTCTCATTCCTTTGTCTCTCTGGTTTTTTTGTTTTTTATTGGATTTTTCTTTATTTACGTTTCAAATGTTATCCCCGTTCCCTTACCCCGAACCCCCCTCTCCCTCCTCCTGCTTCTACGAGGGCATTTACCCACCAATTCCTGTCTCCCTGCCCTCGAATTCCCCTACACTGGAGGGAGGATCAAGCCTTCACAGGACCAAGGGCCTCTCCTCCCGTTGATGCCCGACAAGGCCATCCTCTGCTACATATGCAGCTGAAGCCACTGTTCCCCCACGTGTACTCCTTGGTTGGTAGTTTAGTCCCTGAGAGGTCTGGGGGGTCTGGTTGGTTGATATTATTGTTCTTCCTATGGGGTTGCAAACCCCTTCAGCTCCTTCAGTCCTTTCTCTAACTCCTCCACTGGGAACGATTCCTTGGCTCATCCTTAAGCCAGTCATCTAAATTAACCAAGACTTTGCTGTTAAACTTGACCCTCAACTTTTTATTTTGCTGCAAATCAAAACCATTAACCTGTTTATTCCCGTCAAAGTCCTGAAGAGTGTACCTCTATAAAAGCTTGTTTCTCGCATGCCTATAGCCACTTACCTGTGGTACACAAACAGTGAGCATGGACTGAGTATTCCATACGTACTAGGCAAACAGTCTAATCCATGAAAGCGTAGCTGTTAAACAGAGATTTCAACAAATTGTTGTTGGTTAAATGGCATTTAAAAAAAATAAAATAAAATAAAAATCAGCCACAGAAGAGTTAGAGAAACTTACAAAGAATAACAACGTTTTCTTGGAAAAGCCCACTGCCCAGAAAGAATAAAATAGCATCAAGTAAAAGATATTGTTTGGGCTGGAATAAACAGGGATGAAAGCGTTGTAGCTTTTGTTGCTCATGAAGTATCAAGTCTAAAGGTTTTGTTCGGTGTACTCCTGCTGGGGCTAACAGCTAACAGAAAGGAAGTTTGCCTTGCACATTTTTGTTATACCTGTGTTAGATTTATTCTTCAGTCTCCTTTAACAATAATTTTATTAAGTTTATGTACTGTGTGTGCGTAAGATGGGGGAGGGGTGATCATGAGAATAACACTCCATGCATATGGAGATCAAGGCACAAGGTAGGCCCCTAGAGGTCAGACTAAAACCCTGCTTTTTAATCCACCAATTGGTCTCACTGCCTCTCTTTTTTAGAGTTATGTGAACTGGGGAAGCTTTGTATAATTTCACTTTAGGGTATTTTCTGGAATTTTAGTAATGGTGGAATGTAAAACCCACCCTCATTTACCGTGTGGAAGACAAAAGAAAATGAAAGCTATGCATTCTGGACTGGCAGCTTATCAGAACAAAAGAAATAGTCTGTTATTGTTGAGAATGGCAGGGGAGATAGGACCCTTTTAACTCCCAGAAAAATTGTTATTTACTGTCATTGTGTGAGTGAAATATGATAGCTTGCATGTTGAACTGGTTCCATTTCTTAAATAAGCACAAGATATTTTTAATAAATTTCATTATCCTGGAAATGAAATTAACAGTACAACATTAAAGCTTGCTAAAATAAGACGATGTTTAAGGTATGTATTTTTAAAGTAAAAAAAGGGGGGGTTATACACATAACACACATTTTTCTTTAAGCATTTGAAGCAATAGTAATATATTTTCTGACAAAGGAAATAGGAAATCTGTCTCTAGGACAACCAGATTTTTATTGTTCATTGTGATTCTACATATTATACAGCTATGAATTGTGTGTGTGCATGTGTGTGTGTGTGTGTGTGTGTGTGTGTGTGTGTGCGTGTGTCTTTGTTTCTGTGTAAATTAGGGAGTAAGGAGGGCAAAGAAACCAGTAGCAACACCATATAGAAAGAAATACTGTACTAGTATTGAGTGAAATGATTTTTTTTTTGCTAAATTATGCATTTAATAGATGTTAAATTGCTTCCAAGTTCAAGCTGAGGATTGAGCTGAGAATATTTAATTATTTATGTCCATGCATAGTCTTAATACAAAGAACCATCAACATTGAATTTTTAAAAGATGAATTCTCATCCTATTTCTGTTTAAATTTGCACATGTCTCCCTTCATCCATGATCTGTCCCTTATCCAGATGGAGGACTGCAGAAGTCCAATGGACAACCATCACAGATCTTAAGTGGGTCTACAGAATATATGTTGAGATAGCATAGGATTTAATTTAAATGATGTCATATAAAGTAAATAATTCAAATATAAAGGTAGTCCTGAAAAACTTCTTTGTAAATTGTAGATGGCTTTCCGTGTGAGACTACAGAATGTTTTTCTTTCTGAAATCCATTTCTTATTCATTTGCTCTATCAGTTGCTTAGCAGGTGGTGTTTCTTGAAGGAGAGGCTAATAAAACTTCTGAGGTAGGAACATACATTTCCTATGAAGTGAAGTGTGCCTTCCTCCTAACTTTGTGAGTAGTTATTTGGGCTACCAATTTCTGCTTAACTTTTCTTTCTGCTACACTTGTTGAATTTTCAGGATGGCTCTTCTAAAAGAAAGAATCCCTCACCAAGTTGGTTACAAAGTTTTGCCTCTAATTTGTTGCTAAGATACGCCTCCATAGGTAGAGAGAACTTGAGAAGATAAAAGACAGATGACTCCCAAATGGTGACAATTACAGTATGCTTTCCTAAATGACTGCAAGTGGTTCCTTTATCTGCTTCCTTTGCCCAACGGGGCATATTAGAGAGCAGATAATTGCCTTATGAACTCATGTTGTATACACAGATGGAGTGGTGGGTATAAAAAAATTGCATTAATGGCCTGTGAAATGCAGATGAAGTAATTATTTAGATAGCTCCATCAAAACACGAACTTGTTCTCATCTCAAAAATTTAAATGAGTCTAAGGAGCATGTGGTGTGCCCCAGTAATTTGGCATAAACATTTCACTTCAAGTTGTGTGAGTTAAGATACAAGCTTAATTTGTTACTTCAAATAACTATTAATCCACTTGCTGTGTGAATTAACATATTTTTTTCATTTCAGTCTTTGGTGTGAATAATCAGACAGAATTTCATTTTCATATTGTAATAACTAACAGCATCTTTTAAATTAAAAAGCATTGTTGTTGAAAAAACTTAAACCTCTGATAGTCTCAAAACCAAAATGTATACAATGGTAAAGAATATTGGTAGGGGAAAAAATGGTGTTAAGCATAAAATTTAAGCACAAAGACCAAAATTCCAGAAGGTACTCTGCTCGAAATCACTAAAATAGTCATCTGTCCCAGATGACATAATTTTTTGACATAATCTTTCTGGTGCTTCAACCCGTTGTCCCTAATGCTGGATCTGCTGAGACTGATGTTTCCCCAGTTCAGAGTTGTGTAGACAGATGTCTACATTTTCAATGGAAAACTTTCAAAGAGGTCATGATGGCTGGAACTATGAAGTCTTTTGTACTGTGAATCCCCTTGATCTTATTTTTATACATTTACTAAGTGCATATTTAGCAATAAGGGTTTTGAAAATCTTTGCAATGCGAAAGAGATTTTTTAAGTTTGGGAAAGACTAACAAAGGAAGTGGTCTTGAACATCTCTCTTGGTATCACACTGCAGATCTGCCTTTTCTGTGTGAAAAGGGAGAATATTTTGGCACATTGTTTGAGTATGAAGACTGAAACCTTTCATGTAAAGACATTTTGTAAGTTTGAACCTGAGCATATGAAATTTGTGTGATTCATAAAACTTGACATTGATAAATACTGCTGTATTGCACTTATGCCAACTATTCAGAGTAGCATTTCCAGATAAGTAAACACTTCCTTCTAGATAATTTAATAAATCACAAACTATCAAGACATATCACATATCAATAAAATGCAACTGCCTTGATCTATCTTGTGGGTGGGGATTTACAACATGTCATTTTTTTTCTCTTAAATTGTTGTCCATTTGCCATTGAGTTTTTTTTTTTCTTTTTTAGATAAGGTTTTACTATTTTGCTCAAGGGAGCCTTTACTCACAATAATACCCTTACTCCATCACCCAAATGCTGTGATTACAGGAGTAAACCACAACACTTGACCTCATACATGTGTGTATTCTTAAAAATTTAATAAACCTGCTCTCTACTAGATATCAAGAAAAGAAAAATCAACTTCAGGTAATAATTTTAAACAAAGTAACTGATTTATTATTTAAAATATAAGGGAATTCATGTCGGATACTATAAATATGTTCAAAGCCCATATACAGAGAGGTCATAAAAGTAAAATTAAAGAAATATTAATTAAGTAAGTAAGTAAGTGTATAAAGATATAAGACAGAAGGCAAATGACAAAGGCAACAACAGGTATTTTTTTAATAGCAGCCTCATTAGATAATTTTAAAATATATGTATAAGAATACAACTTTTCTATCTCTCTCTGTGTCTCTCTCTGTTTCTCTCCCTCCTTCTCTCTCCCTCCTTTTCTCTCCCTCCTTCTCTCTCTCTCTCTCTCTCTCTCTCTCTCTCTCTCTCTCTCTCTCTCTCTCACACACACACACACACACACACACAGAGAGAGAGAGAGAAAGAGACAGAGACAGAGAGTAGGTGTGTGTATGTGTTTAAAAGAGGAACAAAATGGTCAAGGTTCGTGTACAAGTAATTCTTGAAAACAAACCTAAAATCAACCTTTTGAACGGACATCTGATGGTTGTATAGAGATTGAAAAACCACACTATGAAGAACTAAAGAATTTCATATGGGCTTGACTATCTTCCACCCCTGACATATTTTATAACGGAGACCACATTAAAAATCCAAATGACCTTGAGAACATGCTCAGAAGTTGTCACGATGGTGTGCAAACATATTCTCTCTCTCTCTCTCTCTCTCTCTCTCTCTCTCTCTCTCTCTCTCTCTCTCTCTCTCTCTCTCTCTCTCTCTGACTAACATCATCAAATATATATATTTGGGTTTTTTGAGCCAGGGTTTCTCTGTATAACCCTGGCTGTCCTGGAACTCACTTTGTAGACCAGACTGGCCTTGAACTCAAAAATCTACCTGCCTCCCAAGTGCTGGGATTAAAGGTGTGCAGGATAATAAACACAATTATTTTTTCTAAAATGTCAGTCTTGAAATAATACTTCCAGAAACAAATTATGAGAACAGTTTTGTTTACCCAAGTCTACTCTTTTTTTTTTTTCTCACTGCCTGTAGTTTTCTCAATACTTGTTCTACTATTAACAGCAAAGTACTAAAGGTGGCCACATATAAGTACCTAAATTTCCACCACATAATCCTGTGTTTTTCTTTATAAGTCTGAGGGTGAAAGAAAGTAAAGAAAATTAAATACAGATAGGCATTGAACAGTTAATGTCGCACTTGGAAATTTAACCTAAATTATCAAAATCATCACCTGATGATCTAACCAAAAAAAATAAAAATGTCTCTCTGATGGGGACACATCTCAATACACCCTAATACCATTGACATCCTTCTGGCTACAGAAAATGATTTCAAATATATGGTTTGTGAAATTGGAGATTATAAATATATAAACAAACAAACATCCCAATAGCTGAAAATCAATATATCCCTTTGTACCCAAGTCACACACCCCAACAGCCACAACATACATCTTCCATAGGGACTATGAAATTAGAGTTAGAATTTAATTTTTAACTCATATCAACCAGGGTAAGGTGTTTGGCAGAAAGCCAAGCAATGGTTCTAATTTGATGGATAAGTAGTCTTATGAATGTGTTTAGACTTTGGCAAAGGACTACAGAAAATAACAGAGATGAACATAATTTCATTATTTAGTAACACTTCTAATTGTGCTCTTCTAATCCAAAAATATGTATAGAAACACCAGCATTGTTCAATATTCTCCAAAGAAAATATGCCATGGGACATTGAAGAATGGAGGGAATCTTGTGGGAAGGTGTTTCCGGATATTTTGTCCCAGTATGAACCCCCAGAGATTATGTTACTTAATGGAAAAATCTATTTTGAGGTGGTGTGGCTCAGCCTTAGTGCACATCTTTAATCCAAGACCTTCCTGGTTGAGTAGTGTAAACAGGATTACAGTCAACCATAGGTCAAGAAGTAGAACAAACAACCAGCGGGCAGAAAGCAAACATAAAATTATTAAGAAAAAATAAAGAGAGACAGAGAAACCAGGAGGATGCATAGATAGAAGTCCAGGAAGTAGAAGGGAGAACATTCCATTTGAAGGAGGTATCTTGAGCCTGCTTAAGCGAGGGGCATTGCTGCTGGGGTGTGGGCTGGAGAGGAAGGTCAGCTAGGTGCTTTCTCTGCCTCCCTGAGCTTTCATTCAAGCATCTGACTCAGGTCTTCACTGGTAAAACCAAAGGACTGAGATTTGATTAAAACAAAACAAAACAAAACAAAACAGGAATGTTCATATTGATACTGGAAGAGGAAGAAAAGTATCACAATATCACATCTTCAATATGAAAAAGCAGAGCAGCAGGGTCTGTGCAGCTTTATGAATTCCAAGGGTTAATTGTTGGGGACAGTTCTCTGGTCACACTCAGATTGTTCAAAGCCAGAGAACCTGGAGGTCCAATATTCAGAAGAGGAGTGTCCCAGTTTTAAAGTGACCTTTAAAAATGGGTTCCTTTTCTCTGTTTATTCCAGATGAACAGAAGCCCCTCCTCTGGCAAGGACAATTCTTTACCATCTCTTTCAGGGAAGCTCGTCCTTCAGTCTGCTTAATTCAATGATCTCTTTGGGGAGAATTCTTCAATGACATCTAGACATATTGTACCAATTGAGCTCACCTTGTGAGAGTCAAGTTGACACTCAACCTCCACTATGTTATAACAAAAGTCTTAAGTCCTTGCTTTGTACAAAAACTTATTTCTGGCACCATTTAAAAAAATACTGATCATAGTACAGAATAGTAGCAAAGAGAGACATCAGTTACTGGGAAGAATAGGTTTCTATGCACAGTAGTACATCAGAGTAAGTATAATCAACATTATCACTCTCAGAATAGAAGAGATGCTTGAGAATACTTAGGGCAAAGAAGTTTGAAAGGTTTAAGTTGGGGCTACAGAAATGGCTCAGTGATTATAAGAGCTTTTGCATCTCTGTTTTTGGTTCCCAGAACTTACAGAGTGATTCCAAACTGTAATCCCAGTTCCAGGGTGTTCAACATCAAATAAGTTTAATGTGGTATGTATACTAGTTCTTGTAAGTAGGACATTATACGTTATCTACATAGATCAACATACTTTGTTCTCATAAATATACATAAATATATCAATTATAGTAGAAAATTATATTTAAAGATTGTTGAGGGAGGTGGAGATAAAAGTGTTGGAATACAAAAGGACACGAGGTATATCCTAAGGAGATCTGGGAGGCTTCACTTTAGTTCACAGTAATTGGTAGATATTGCAAAAGTCATGTAAACCACTGGGCTAGATTTAAAGTGACTAGAGAGAATATGGTCGATAGGCTAGAAACTGGCAAAATAGACTTCTAAACAAGAGTAAGCCCCTTGTCTCTATCCTGGCACCGTAAAACCTTTTAAAGAGAACATGACAAGCAATAGCAAGAAGGTGAGAGGAAAAGGCATAGGATAGGCACCTCCACAGAGGAAATGGGTCTGAAGATATTTGTATTGCATATGATTGCTCAACATTAAATGACTCTGCCACCAGAAATAGTTATTAGATCAGTAGTCTGTGGAGCTAAGCCAGTCCCTTTCTCGGTCATTGCCCAGCAAACTCCTGGATAAAGTAACAATAGAACAATTGTTAACAATGAGAGAAGTTACACATGAGCTTAGCAATAGGAATTTTTACTCACTAATAATAATTGGACTGTATTCTGTGATAAGGACCTATTTACCACCAATGGAGACTAATACTCTTCCCATAATATGGCTTATTTCAACTGTGGTTTTGTAATGGGAGTGGCATTACTCTTTACTAATATGGACATAAATGCCTCTTAATTTCTGCTGGTATTGTATATTTACAAAGCCACCTCATCTTGAAAGTATAGTAAGTCAAGAATGGATATCATAGCAAACATGAAAACGTAGCAAGAAGGAACAGAGGAAAACATTGATTCTGCACTCTTATGCTTGCATGACTGGAAGGAGCTGCTTAGGAATGCCACTGCCCAACATTGGCCATTGTGCTTCACATCACCAGTTTGAGGTCCAACATCAAACTGAAGGATGGCTTCTGCTGAATTCTCATCGCCTGTGGGAGTCCCTAAACTTGTCTCATGGTCAGTAGCAAAATGATCTGCAGAAAGACAAGAAGGAAACTTGTTTGCGTATGAATTTAGTTACCTGGTGCTGGTTCCGACTTCAGGAGTCTGACACCATGTGACTTATTTTAGACATAGTTGAGTTCAGCACAATATTGGAAGAAAGAAAAAGTTTTCCAATGATAATTAACTAAGTCAGCCTTGAATGTACAACAAAGCTGTAAACTACATCCTTTCCCAGCATTCCAGGTGGAATAAGCATCTTCCTTTGAAGATGTAAGCACAGCATCTACATTTATCTCTCCGTGGTTTCCCTATGTGAGCCCATGGACCTCTTGCCCTCTACTTACAACTCTGTTTAGTCACAAAGTTGGAAAGTAACAAAAGAAAACATTAAGTTATCCTAAATCTATGCCCTCTTTGCTTGCCCTCTATTTATATTGTATGTAGATAGACTTATCAGAGCACTAGGAGCCATGTTGGATAATGCTTAGTGAAAGAAAAATAATTAAAAAAATAATAAAATCCCACCTTTGTCATTACCTATAGTAACACTTTATAATTTTAACAAAGAAACAAATAGATATAAATTCATATATTAAAGTACGAGTGTTTAGAACATAGTATTATACAACATATCATGCTTTAAAAGCTTAGAAAGTAAGTCATTGTCAGCTGCTTCTGCCCATTGGTTAGGTGCAAATATCTGCATCTGACTCAGAGGCTTGTTGAGTCTTTCGGAGGGCAGTCAAGATAGGTCCCTTTTTGAGAGCACCCTGTAGCCTCAGTAATATTGCCAGGCCTTGGGACCTCCCCTTGAGCTGGATCCTCCTTTGGGCTGGACCTTCTTTTCCTCAGGCTCCTCTGCATTTCCATCCCTGTAATTCTTTCAGACAGGAATGATTATGGGTCAGAGTTTTGACTGTAGGATCTCAACACCATCTCTCACTTGATGTCCTGTCTTCCTGCTGGAGGTGGGTTTTATAAGTTCCCTCTCCTTACTGTTGGGCATTTCATCTAAGGTCCCTCCCTTTGAGCCCTGGTAGTCTCTTACCTCCCAGGTCTCTGGTGCATTCTGCGGGCCCCCAACCTATTTCCGAGGTTGCCTGTTTCCATTCTTTCTGCTGGCCCTCAGGACTTCAGTCCTTTTCCCTCACCCAATAACAGATCAGGTTCTGCTCTTGCCCCCATTGTTCCCCTACCTGGTCCACTTTCCCTCCCAGGTCCCTCCCTCCCTCCCCACTTGTGATTGCTTTCTTCTCTCTTCCAAGTTGATCTGAGGCGTCCTCACTTGGACACTTCAGCTTGTTGAGCAATTTGTGTTCTGTAGACTGTGTCTTGGGTATTCTGTACTTTGTGTGTGTGTGTGTGTGTGTGTGTGTGTGTGTGTGTGTGTGTGTGTGTGTGCGCGCGCGCGCGTGCGCGTGCGTAATGTCCACTTATTATTGAATACATACAGAGAAGGCTGAAAGAAGCTGAGGAGAAGGGCAACCCTGTAGGAGGACCAGCAGTCTCAATTAATCTGAACCTCCAAGATCTCTCAAACACTGGACCACCAAACAGACAGCATACAACAGCTAATATGAGGCCCCCCAGCAAACACACATATAATAGAGGACTTCCGGATCTGTCTTCATTCAGAAATGATGCACGTAGCCCTCAAGGGGCTGGAGGCCCCAGGGAGTTTAGAGGGCAGGTGGGTGGGGGGTAGGGTTATCCACATGGAGACCGGGATGGTGTGGGAGGAGGCGTGGGATGTGGAGCAGTTGGTGGATGGGGGTGTGGGGAATGGAATATGGAGTGTAAAAAATAAATTAAAAATAAAATTAAATTTAAAAAAGAAAAGTAATTGTTATATATCAGCCATAGTTAATATTAATAAGAACATCTGCTCTCAAAATATAAATTTATGTTAAGAAATTTATACAATAACTGGTATGACTGACAGTCTGAATAGCTTCCTATCCATACATGATTATTAGCAACAGTAAGATCTATCATCTGAATTTCAAGGATACACAAAATATCTTACTAGATGCTTTTTATTTTTAAAATATTTATTTAAATAAAGGGATGCTGCTTATGTGGTATAACTCTGATTCAAAATGGTAGACATAGTCACAATTACTCAACAATCTAATTCACTGAAGACTGTGTCTCTTGTCACACCAGCAGCTATAATAAGAATGGAGGGTTTATTCCCTGTAACCTTTCAGGACAATCTATCAAGCCATCTGTGGTAATGTTCTTTGTGCTCAGGAAATGATTGTTAGCATATGGCAATGTCAAATGACTTTAATTTATCTTTCATTAAACACAAAACAACATGTCATCTCTTCAGAAGACTTAGATTGTTTGTTTTTTTTTCATTATGAACCACTTAACACAAAGGGTATTATCTACACATTTCCCTAGTGTTGTGCAAAAAAAAAAAAAAAAAAAAAAAAAAAAAAAAGAAGGAAGGAAGGAAGGAAAACAGTTTCCCGTAAATAATTAAATAAGCATAGATAAGAGGTTCTATGGAGTAGCATTACAGAAAAGAAATTTCCTGTTCATATTTCACCACCTAGTTGTGCCTTATATAACTAGTTATGTTAAAAGAAATAAGGGAAAGACAAAAAGTCAAATAAATTAGGTCTTGGAGAGAGACTAACTCTATATCTTAGTATAAAACTGAAAGGAGATTATTATATTTACTCAAATAAAATTATATCATTTCATCATGGGATGGTGAGCAAATGATTTCCCCCAACCCCAGTGCTCTCAGCACTGTCAGACTCTGCAGGTCGGAATAGCGTGCTGACAGTGGACCCTTCCTATAACACAGTGTTTAAATTTGCTACTAGCAAGGCACATCTCCAATTTCTGTCAAACTCCTCTCCATACACATGGGACAAAGGAATAGTAGTCTCCATTTTCTGATGAACTTTGATATGTATTTAGGCATAAAATACTTAAAGTTGGACACCCTCTGTAATAGTTCCGTTCTGTTCTCACTTGAGCTTATTAAAAAGTGAGATTTGTGAAATAAGTCACCTAGGAAAAGCCAATGATGAATGATTGTAACTTCTAACATTTCATAGACCAAAAATTAAAGAAACAAATATGATTGTATATTGGTGCATATCTAAACCTCTTATAATTTAAATTCAACAAATAACCTTATTAGTGAAAAAATTCTATGAAAATCTGATTAACATTTTTCAGAGAAAATTCTACTTGCGTTACACCTGACATTGAATGAAAAAAAAATCTAACACTTGATACAAATGGCTAGTCATACTGTCTAAAACACCTGTAATATTTGCAGTGCCTTTAACTTCCTCATACTGGTTGCTGAGCCATTTTTATTTATCCCACCTGAAACTATTTAATAAATGCTCATGATCGGTCAATGAAATTTATCAGAAAGCTAGCTTTTAGTGAGATATATAAGATATACTTTGCCTATGTCCAGCCTGAAAGTTGGAAGTCAGATTTGAATTATGTTTATATAGAAAACAGAATCATAGATGTTGTATGAAGCTTTATAACAGTTAAGGCTTATCTCTCACCATGCCACTATGAATGGCCTGGTGCTTGCTAAACCTGCATTACCCCAGAGGCCATCAAGTAGAAATTCAGATTCAGTGTGTCTGAATTAGATCCTCAGTGCATATTGGAAATGGCCAGTAGGTGTTTCTTACTAAAGATTTCAAGGCTTATACATATAGTAAGTTCCAAATAATAGCAACAGTTACATCTCTACATTGTCACACGCAGATATAGAGAGCGCCTCATTCCTCTGTAAAAATGTTGCTTTCTCAGGTAGAGATTTCGGCATAACATATCATCTCTAATGAATCATGTCTCAGGCCTAAGCCAGGACTAACTTGTGCCTAGATGTTTTCATGTCAAATAACAATGCGTGGTGCTTCCTAGTCACCGACAGACAGTAAGAATGGTACTCAGGCATGAAAAAAGATCATCTTAAGAATCCCAGATACATTTTGCAAAACACAAGAAAACCAAGAAGGATGACCATCATGTGGATACTTCATTCCTCCTTAGAATAAGGAACAAAATACCCATGAAAGGATATAGGTACGGAGACAAAATTTAGCGCTAAGATGAAAGGATGGACTATCCAGAGACTACCCCATCCGGGAATCCATCCCATCATCAGCCACCAAACCCAGACACTAATGCACATGCCAGCAAGATTCTACTGAAGGGACCCTGATATAGCGGCCTCTTGTGAGGCTATGCCAGTGCCTGGAAAACACAGAAGTGGATGCTCACTGCTAGCTATTGGATGGAACACGGGGTCCCCAATGGAGGAGCTAGAGAAAAGTACCCAAGGAACTGAAGGGGGCTGTACCCTGTAGGTGCAACAACAATATGAACTAACCAGTACCTCCTGAGCTTGTGTCTCTAGCTGCATATGTAGCAGAAGATGGCCTAATTGGCCATCACTGGGAAGAGAGGCCCCTTGGTCTTGCAAACTTTATATGACCCAGCACAAGGGAAGGCCTGGGCCAAGTAGTGGGAATGGGTGGGTAGGGGAGCAGGGGCGGGGGGTATAGGGAACTTTCAGGATAGCATTTGAAATGTAAATAAAGAAAATAATAATAATAATAATAATAATAATAATAATAATAATAATGATAATAAAGAATCCCAGTCTGTGAGAGACTGTGTTACTTGGTGTGGTGTGGTAGAAGGAGTTGGTGTATTCGATGATGTCCGTGGAAGTGGCAGGGCTTCAGTGAGACCCACACTACTTTCTGCCTCTTCCATGCAAAACTGGTAAGCCATGAAGTAATCCCATGCTTTCCAAAATGAGAGGATCACAAGGGCGCTGGACCAAGCCTTCACAAGGGCCCTGGACCCAACCTTCGCAAGGGTTGGGTAGCACTCATCTTTTAAATAATCACTCCCAATGCCACCCCTGGATTTAAATAGCTTTCTAAATAATAATCAGACACTGCACTTATTTAGACTTACGACTATGAGGGCCTTTTTGTGTGTTCTTAGTGTTAATTGACCATATATTGAAATCTGCAGGCTTTTAAGAAACTGATTTTTTTTTTCCTTTGAGAAAGCAGAGCTGACAAGCAAAGGGATATTTCCCTTATGGACACTCAAGAGGTTTCCCCTCGGGAGTTTTTATTTCACTTATTCAAACGGATACTTATTTCACATGAAAAGTCTTTGAATGATAAACCATGGTGATACATGCTGTGTTAAATCTAAACAATGAGCATCAAAAAAATTGACCCGTAATAAAATAAAATGATCCTAAGGACACAATGCATACTGAAACCTGGTATTGAGTAAACTCTCGAAGGTTTACCATACTACCAGTGGTTCACAAAAACTCGCTAGGATCTATTTGTCAATTAAATCAAAATTTGAAAGATAAGAACAGAGAGCCATAGAGAAAGATGCCTGGTGTGGACTTTTGCCTCCAAATGTACATGTTCTCACAAATGCATGTACATATACCATATGCCAGGGAGAAAGAGAGAGAGAGAGAGAGAGAGAGAGAAGAGAGAGAGAGAGAGAGGCTGAGAGAGGAAGAGGGGGAGGGGGAGCAAGAGCTTGTTTAAATCAATGGGTTGTCCCAATGTCTTATATTTCCAGTCTGTGAATAATTCTTAAGTTTTATATTTGCATGGAAAACCCAAACAGTAGATTTGAAACCATGTTGTGATAAAGCATTATTTCTAACAATAGAAAGTTGCCATTTAGTGTACTTAGACAGGGTCTCCCATTAAGCCGCTGGTTTTATTGTTACTGGTATTCTCATTCTTTCTGTAGATCTCATGCACACAAAGTCTCTTTTCTGAGCATATTAATAAGTCTGTTCCTTTAATAGTATAAAGCATCGCCATTTACTGTCAATCAGGATTAAACAAAAATACTTAATTGTGGACTAAAAAGTTGACTAGCCACCTGCAGACTGATGTAGTTTAAAGCAGAGTGTGGTTTTCTTTATTTTGGTAGCAGTTGCAACGCTAGCAGACTTCCCTTTCTGCTTGGTCAGTCAAGCAGGCTACCTGTGTCCTACTTGAGAATCAGCCTGCTTCAGGCTGATCCCTGACCTCCATCCACAGCCTTCTCAACCCCAGGAATGCATGGAAAGAAAACCAGCCCCATGTTGCCTGGCTCCAGAGCAGTGCCTTGATTATGCACAAACTGTAAATGAGTTTTCCAAATTAGGTTAAAAAGTTCCCCAAACATTCTGTTCTAATCTTTCCTCCAGTCATTGTCCCAGTTTGTTGCTTTCTCTTCACAAAATTATAGAAGAAACCAACTTGACCATTCGCTGAACTTCATCAATATCCACATAGAAAACCAAATGCAATTTCCTCACTGAAACGTTCTAGAATTTTACAGAACTATAGTTGTTTTTAAGTGATACATAATCACTATGAATAATCATTTTGCACCCCCCAAAAGCTTTAAATCATATAAATATATAACATTAATTATGTTCTCATGTTTTATTTTTGTTATTTTTGCATTTTTAACAATCTCTGTGTTTTGGTTTTAGTAAATTTTATTTGGTAGGATCAAAACTACAAGAGAATTTTCTTAGCTATAAACTATCCTGGAAAACAAATTTTAAAAATTAATTTCATTATTACTAGTGTTCCTGCTTTTGTAATCATTTGTTGGTACAGAAAAATTCTATAATAATCATACATATTGACCACAACTCTATTATTTCACTCATGTTCAAAAGAATGTTTGCCTAGGTTAAAAATTAGCACACTGTCAGGGGCAAAGGGGAGGAGGAAGAGAGTGAAGAGCTCTGGGAGAAGGGACCAGGACGGAGTGCAACATTTGGAATGTAAATAACTAAAATCATTCATTTAAAAAATGTTGTAACTGAAAAATCTCCAACATGTTAAAGAATTATAATAATTTAGACTCTAGAATAATTTAGATGGTATTAGCAGGAGATGCATGCATTCTTATACTTTCCACATTTCTCTTTAAAATGTTTTTTTTTTTGCAAATTTTGCAAATCTAGGAGATTGAAAACAGCACATGCATGTCAATCTAGATGAAATAACAAATTGTATCATTCTACCAACCACAGTGACAAATGACAGCTAAAGAAACATCACAGTCCTCCCTTCAGAGCAGAAGGAAGGAAATGTTAACATCTCTGTGAGTGGTCAGTTTCAGTGAGGATGACCATTTTCACAGTAACATTGTCCTGTGCATCATGATATCACTTACTGTTCTGTCTCAAGGTGGGAGCGAATGAGCCTGTCATGCTGTACTGAGACCATTCACTGCTGGAAGAACAGAATAAGCTTATGTAGAATTGATGTGGAATCATAGGACATCATCAAGGTCAAGAAACAGAACCATAGACCTGATTTGAATGCTGAAATTACTAAATTCAGTGAGACCGTCTGGATACGAGTAACAGAAGCATTTGGTATTACATAAGACTGTGAAGGAAAGTTTGGAAATTTAAAAAATATGGCAGAGTTGTGAAAATTCTGCAGAGTTGTCAAATCAGGTTTAACAGTGTTGTGGAAATGATGTGGAGATGGATGGAGCACTTGTATGTAATCTGGGCACTTCACTTTACTGACTTTCAGTAATGTTGGCAAAAAAAATATCAAGGGTAGTAATTCCCATTTTAGCTTATAATGTCTATTCATTTGCAAATTTGATTCTGGGAAAGTTTGAATGTTGGCTTTTTGGAAAATGACTTTTTATTGTACATAAAGGTCATTCTAAAATGCCAACCTTCGTATGGCACTTGCTTTTCTTTCTTGCATTCCTTTTTTTTTTTTTTTAATGTCTGGAAGAATATTTTTCCAGGATTGTTTTGGAGCTCATTCTAGGGCTTTGGGGTAATGGGAAATTCTTGTTCTTTGAAAGCTTAGGCTTTGAGTAAAATGTAGAGTACTGTCACATAGAAAAATTAAATTCTTATGTGATTCAACTGTGACCTTTTTAAGTGATTAACAGATTATTTGTGTTCCAGGGAGTTCAGTTCTTTCTCAGCCATTTACCAAGAAAAATTGAGTGTTACATTCTTTTATTAAAGTTAGAATTTAAAACTGTTGTGTTGTGATCATAAAGGACACCAGATTTATGCCAATTCCTTCTCAGCAACATTACATATAAATATATATAGAATATATTATATTATATTATATTATATGTCTATTTACCTCTGAGCTTCTTCCAAAATGAGTCTAAGGTAGCTCAGTGCTCACACTTGCAAATGCTTTGTGTGAAATGTGAATTTATCTCAATTATGTCAATGAAGACATCCCCAGTTGAGGCAAAATTACAAAAGCATCTGGTTGACAATGGAGGAAACGACAGGGAAGACCTGATGTGAACATCACTCTCCAGCAAAGCATCTTAATATCGCTTCACATTGTGAGACTCTTAATTTAGCATAGTCACATCCCCATGATAGATGAAATAAAAACCTACAAAACACATAGATGCAACCTACAGCTGAGATCAAAAGTCTCTGAAGAGACAGCCACCTCATTCTACACTAATTATATTTGGATCTACCCACCACAAAAACACCACACAACTGTGCATCCAATTTGCAGACAGAAATTTTGCAAAAATGAACAAAGACAAAACTTAAATTCTAAAGAATCTGTGATCCAACTTCCTGTTAATGTCAGTATGTGACTATGCATATGAATTTCAAATCAACTGGATTAATTTTTGCTGTTTTTTTTTAAATTTTCAGACATAATACATATTAGTGTGTCATGCTGGGCACGTCATATAATCTATTTAAAACCCACTGTTGACATAAATAGAGTAGAAATGATTCTACGATGAACTACTAAAGAAGATAGCACCAAACTGCCATACCTACCAGAATGGAAAATATTCCATTTACATTCTGGTATAAGCTGTTATAAAACACAAACAAACAAAGAATAAATAAATAAATATTAAAATATAACATCAAGGTGTTTAGACTGAGTTCATACTTTCATTATCTAACAACACTGAAATCAAGAAATGTATTAGCATGAAAGCCACTTGAAAATTTGAAAGTGAGGTCCCTCAGGAGTCTGATCTAGTAAGAGCAGACATGCTATGTAAGATGATCCCTTACAAGCAACAAAATTAAATAAAACAAATTTTTATCTTGAAAATGTTTGAAAATGCAAAAGAATCAGCAGAAGCAACATAAAGACAGTGATAAAGACAGGCAGCATTCAAGACTGAGTGGTGATCACGTGGAATATTCCAGAGTTTGGTTCCCCAAGAGCAACTTTAGGGGAATAACAGCTCCTGTAACTGGTGTTCCAGGTAATTTGATGTTCCCTCTGGATTGATTGGGCATGGCACTCACATCTCAAATTCACATGCAGCCTTGTGCACCCATATTTTTTAAACTATGAATAAAATCTTTTAAAAACATTTCCACAACAGTTGGGGACAGACTAGTAAACGATTTAAATTTAAATTATAGCCAAAGTGTAAAGGACAAAAAAAAAATGATGTGAAAAAAAATAAACAAACAACAGAGGAGTATACAGGAGACAGCCCTGTGGGCTAGAGTGATGTCTTCATTGTTAACAAATTCATTTGTTGTGTTGTGTATGATTTGTTTTGTTTTGTTCTCCTGATGCATTTATTAATATTATTTAGATAGCAAGGGTCCATGGAACCGATTTGGTGTAAAATGTCCCCAGGTGTCACATTTGTTTGAATACTTGGTCCCCACCAGGCCATGATGTTGGAGACACTGTACTGCCCTTGGAGATAGGACTTAGCAGAAAATCTTAGGTGACTGGAAGAAGAAAGGATTGCAAAAGCCATGTAAACAACTGCATCCCACTCCTGATGTCCATCCCACGAGTTAGCCCCATTATGATGCCTTACACCTTTGTAACTCTACGGTTAAATACACTCCTCGTTTCATAGGTAAAACATTTTCAGCTCTAAGGCTGTGTAGTGGTGGCGCATGCCTTTAATCCCAGCACTTGGGAGGCAGAGGCAGGCGGATTTCTGAGTTCGAGGCCAGCCTGGTCTACAGAGTGAATTTCAGGACAGCCAGGGCTACACAGAGAAACCCTGTCTCAAAAACCCAATGTGTGTGTGTGTGTGTGTGTGTGTGTATTCAACCATGAAAAGTTTTTTGTTTGTTTGTGTTTTATAGTGGTTTAGGAAAGAGTGAAAAGGGAAAAATACCCAAACACTGTGGGGTTTTCTGGGCCTTGATTGGTCCTTTGCATGTACAATTAAGAAATAAAAATTACATTCAAATTTTAAAACAAAAACGAATATATTATCAAAGAATTTAATTAATAAATGCCAAATACCAAAATCCATATATATAGAAAACCTGGGAAAGGTCTTACTATGTCAAGATCCATCAGGTTGGGAAAATCTACGTCTATGTGAAATCAGTGAGTCCAACTGCTCAGACACCAAGGAACTGCTTCTCTGCAGGATAAATCCAGTCTGAGGCAACTCCTCATATGGACTGTTATGTATGCCTCCTTGTGTTAAAAAGTCTGTGGTCAGTTCCTGGCATGCACAACGCACCTCACAGACACCTGTATCTCCAGTTCCAGACAATATGATGTCCTCTTTTCTTTTCTGTGGGTATCTACACACACATACACGTGTGTGTGTGTGTACATTTACATGATTAAAATAAAATATCTTATTTAAAAAAGAAAGAAATTTGGAAAAGTAAAACTACTGAAAAATAAGTATAGAAACACTGTAATTTATGGAGTTCAGGACTAATTTGTGCACTATAAAAGAATATATTTAAAAAGGAATAGGGAACCGAATATATCATGTAAATAGAATAAATGTATATAGTGAGTATAATTAGGTGGTACCATTGTTCAATAAAAATGGTCTATCCTTTACCCCATCTCAGTTCTTTCTTTCTTTTTCCAAAATATTTTTAATCCCCTTCATGGTCATGCTGAGAAACATAATCGATAAAATTTCTACTCTTATAAATCTCAGAGATTAGGATGTTGGTAGATAAAACTATCTCTTTATAAAAAGGTTTATTCATAGACTTGTGGTTGGAACTTAGAGAATTAGAGAATAGGTATTTTGTTTTGGTAGTGAGGGAAGGTCATTAAAGGAAGAGAGGCTTTAGCTTAAGTAAGGATCACAGCAAAGAATCAGTCATGCAATGATTATGAATTTTAAGCAACTGGAATAGGTTCGGGTTTTATTTGATTTTGTTGTTGCTTTACAGCTCGATGTGTCTGCATTATGCTTTAAACATGAGAAACCACAGGAACAAAGTGACCTCAGAAGCCTGCCTGCCTGCTATGTGCAAGTGGATTTTAGGCAGAATGACTAGTAGTAGTGGGAATGACAGTGGTGAGGGGTAGAGTTGTTGATGGGGGGTATGGGAACAAGAGTGAACATGATGGATTCCCCGGGCTTTGAAATGGAGTAGGGGTGACAGAAATAAGGAACCATGGACAAGTTTATACTATATGACATGAAGAGATGTGAGTTTAAAGTTAATAGGAAAAGGAGTTGCCAACAAAGTAGGAATTTCAGCAACTCCTGGATTTAAAGATAAATCTACCCAGGGATAATAATGGTGTTCATTAGGTCATACCCTTTACTTACAAATTTCCAGAGCTCAAAATCAGTCCTTCATTTGACTTATTTTTTTTTTAACCCTTTCCTAATAATGCATGAAGCTTATTACTACTTTTTGTTAATTTATGTTAGCTATTACCCAACCAAATATAATGAATGAGTTCTTAATCACTAAGAACTATTAAGAATCTGTTCACATAGCACTGGTTTTATAATTCAATACTTTGAGATTTTCATCGTTTAAATTTTTTCTAGATTTCTTACCAGAATTTATTGTATATGGTGATTTAGCACTTTGGTCCACAAGATTTCTTCTGTAATCATGCTTTCCCTGAACTTCTGTTGAGACAGTCTCCACTCTTTCTCTTATCCTTTCAATTCTCTACATACCTTTCCTCACACACACGTTTTATTTATCAATATACCCATAATAAATACTACAGCTGCAAGCTAACTAGTCTAGAAGTTCTTTATTTAATGCATTCATTTAAAAATATACCCAGCTGTGGTTCAGTGTAGCTGACCTGTGACAGTGCCGTTATTCTTCAGTCTTAAATGGACAACACATATTTTTAAATTCAATAAGTTGTCTTAAAACCAATATCTCCCAACTGTATTTAAGATTCTGATATGTAATAATATATAGCCAATGTCTACATCTCAAGTGAGATTATAAGTAAGTGGATAAATGGCAGATGAAGTAATTTTTTAACTATAACCCATAAGCAGACTTTCTCACAACCAAAGAACAGTATCATATTTATTTCTCTCAGTTCTTAATGTTAATAATGAGTATAAGTATCTCATGCAAAGTTTTGAACATTCATGGCTTTATTTTGAATCCTTCTGTTATATAATTAGTTTCTAAACATGCACACATCACTACTATTTTACTGTCATGGATAGTGAATGTAACCAGTATCAGTTCCCCAAGGTGTAGTATTTTTATAGACTTCTTAACCATATTCACAGTTGCTTCAGCCTTCTTCAGGTTGCCTTCAATTTCATAAATTGTATAGAAGTGCTTTTCACTACTCTATAATTGAGAACTAGAAATTAAAATTTCTCTTAATTATAGAAGCTTCCTTGTGGGAGCAGACATATATCCTACCTGTCCACACCGTCTAGTCTATAGGTATTAAATTTTCTCTTGTTGCTTTATATTTTGCTTCTAGGGGATTTCTTTTTACTTTCCCCTACTGTTTCTTTAATCTCCACTTCTTATTCCCTCACAATGATAAGGGAATTTTATGAAATATATGACTGGAATGGAAAGTGTTGAGAGACATAAATATCAGTATTTTCAACATCTTTTTTGAAGTTCAGGGAGGAACTTCTATTTTTACTTTCTAGACTCTTCTCTCACCTCTCCCTTACTCTTCCTAAAGATTTCTTAATATTAATACTTTCTCAACTCTCCTCAGATCCCTATTGATTTTGACTGGTAGATTCAGCTAATTTATAGTTCTTAGGCAAAAGACACCTTATGTCTTCAGCTTTTCGTATTAAGACCCAATGCTGTTCAATAAATGCCCTAATGGTCTAGCATTATGTTTTGATAAACCTGAGGTGTTATGTGTGCGATCTCTGCTGATCTTATTTTTACTTTGCTATTTATTTATTTACCATGAGTTTGTTTGAAGAACTGAAAGTTTGTTAAAGCAGAAATCTAAAACATACAGAAGCAGCTGTCCTAAGAGAAATAATTATCTTGCTGTCATAAATACTAAGTGTACATATAGAATATGCCAATACTTAGCATGGGTAGTCTGGAAGATAGTGGTGGACTTACCAACATCAAAGACATTTGTGTACTTAGAAGCCATAAACCAGGCTGGCCTTGAACTCAGAAATTCGCCTGCCTCTGCCTCCCAAGTGCTGGGATTAAAGGCATGCGCCACCACGCCTGGCTTGAATTTCTGAGGGAGGAAATGTGGAAGTGCAACCCAAAGTAAGCTCATTAGGTAGCAGATGAAGAGTCACCTAGGCAGTGACAGTTACAGCAGGAAATTGAAGAGGAAGAGATGTCTGCTAGCTTTGCAAGCCAAGGGAGGTTAGTTAGCATTGCAAGAAAGGTTGTGTGATAATGAAGGGAAAGGCAGAAGGGTGTAAAAGGTTGAAAGGATCAGGAGGAGCATGATGGTTTCTAAAAGGCAACTTGCTTTCCAGATTTTTAATTTAAGACAGAAAGTCTGAAGTCAAGTTGCTTGATGTTCTGGGGTGAGTGGGAACCAAACCCAACCATATGGTGTAGATGTTTTCTATTGCAAGGATTGGCCAGAGAGAATGAAATGAGAAGAAAAGATTTTCTTTGTTTTTAATGCTCACTCTTTTATAATCAGAAATCAGGAGCTCAATATCCTCGAAGAAAATTCTTAACGAGTGTAGAGGGGCTAGCAAGACAGTAGACTAGAGTTATTCAAAATCTCAGCAACATAAAAGGCAGAGAGAGAGAGAGAGAGAGAGAGAGAGAGAGA
>NC_034594.1:6942779-6954005 GCF_900095145.1 Mus pahari | reverse complement strand
GAAGAAGAAGAAGAAGAAGAAGAAGAAGAAGAAGAAGAAGAAGAAGAAGAAGAAGAAGAAGAAGAAGAAGAAATAGGAAAGTTATTAAAGTGAACACACTCTGTGAGCACTTCTGTATGCCCTGGACCTATGCTGCCAACATTTCATAACTACATGGATAAAAGGAAAATTCCAAGGCCTGGGGTTTTGGCAGGTGGTGAGGGGTTTTGCTCAACGTGTTACAGGTATTGCATCCAATCCCCAGCATCATTTGAAAATGCTTTCTGCAAGAGAATCAGTTTCATCAGAAACTGATCAAGGAAAAATTATCTTCAAAGTTTAGTGAAAAAAATTTAGTATTATATTTCTAGCCCTAACTTTGAAATGGAAAAAAAACATTAATTATCAAATGGCTTCAAGAAAAATAAAAATAAATGAATCCAGATCTAGTAGTTTAGTTTAAAGTATTGATATTACACACACACACACACACACACACACACACACACACACACACACACACACACACACTCCCTCATAACATACAGCCTGAATACAATCTCCCCTCCCTCTACTCCTCCAAATCTTCACTGCCCTTCCTCCATTTCCCTTCAGGCCTCCCTTGATATCAACTGAATACAACATAACAAGATGCAACAAGATGAAGCATAAACTCATATCGTGGCAGGCCAGTAGAATCTTTCCCAGGATCAAGCAAAAGAGTCAGAGACATTCCTACTCACACTGTTAGATGTCTCACAAAAATACCAAACAAAACAACCATAACCAATAGGCAGAGCACGAATCACAGACCAGTGTAGGCTCCTGGATTGCTGCTTCAGCCTCTGTGAGTCCCTATGAGCCCTGCTTGCATGTTGACTCTGTTGACTCCATTCTCCTTGTTTCCTTATCCCTCTGGTTTCTACAGTCTTTCCTCCCCATCCATTGCATGCAGGTTTTAAGGCAGAGGAAAGGACAACACAAATAAATTTCTGGCTTTGTATGTAATAGCATAGGTGCTTATTTCAGATACCAATAAAGTAAAAATACATTATTTTGTGCATATGAAACAGTAAGTACTCAATGTTTTGAAAATCTAAATTGGAATTTCCAGGAGGAAAAAAAACAGCTTCAAAATCCCAACTAATCTAAAAAAATTACAAAGACAGAGAACTGAAATAGTATGGAGGCTTAATAAAGAGAAACCCCTACATGGTAAAAGTAGGTTTAACCTTTTAATCCAAGTAATAAGCAGAATCATTTTAAATTTCCTCTTACCTTAATTAGGGTTTTATTGCTGTGAAGAGACACCATGACAAGCACAGCTCGTATAAAGGAGAACATTTAATTGGGGCTATCTTACAGTTTCAGGGATTGAGTTCATTATCATCATGGCAGGAAGCATGGGAGTACACTGGCAGGCATGTTGCTGGAGCTGAGAGTTCTACATCTTTATCTGCAGGCAGCCAAAGGAGACAGTATACCACACTGGGCATGGCTTCACCATGTAAGACTTCAAAGCCTGCCTGCACAGTAAAATACTTTCTCCAGCAAGACCATATCTCTTATTGTGGCACTCCCAATGGCTAAGCATTCGAATACATGAATCTGTAGGGGTCATTCCTATTAAAACCGCCACACCTATTAAGAATGAGAAAGTCAGATTTTAAAATTCTCACTCTGTTTATACTTGTGTATAAGATTAAATGCATAGCAAAGGGTTGGAAAAGCAGATACAGGGAGCAACAGTGTAAAAGTGGCACCTCAGTGTGGGACATAGTGGGAGTCAGTGTGAAAGCACTAACCATACAGGGATGCTGAACATTCCTAAGCTTCAAATATAAAGTGCATGCTTTCTCTTTCTATGCTACATGCTGCTTGTAGGACAGTATAGCAGGATAAATATTTGAAAGAGATTTGTGAAAATATTTATCAAATGTAATTGTGCTTCCTCACAGGAAATCCACTTCAGGAATCTCTCATTTTTACCCAAATCCTTACATTATGTACATACACATACACACACATGCACACACACACACACACACACACACACACACACACACACACACACACATATATATGACATGTGTATGTTTTATTCTTATATATTTACATAAAGATATATATATATATAACATACATATAAAGGTATTGATTCACAAATATATCTGATCAGTACACCAATAGATACAAGATATTTTGTTTTGTTTTTGGACCTGTATTGAGCCTATGCCGATAGCCCCTTCACCATCTAGCTATTAGCTACAGCCTTCCTCTGACTTAATTTTCTATCTGCCTTTCTCAATCTCCCAAATAACTAAGGATACAGAATCCCTTTTTATCATTGTTTTGTTTGAGATATGTTCTTTCTATACAACCCCACCACAACTTAAACTCACTATTCAGTTTAGGCAGGCCTCAAACTTTTAATTCTCTTGGCCTAACATACCAACTACTGAGATTACAAAGTTGTATCACCATGCCCTACTGGATTAAAGAATATCTTTGTATCCATGTGTACTTTTTAGAAACAAAATAATTAAATTATACAAAAATAAGAAATGAGAAGGAAGGAAAACTGTTTTCTTATGAGGTTTACAGCGACTAAACTAATAAAAAATCAGAAGAATAAAAGAGGGAATTGAAATGTGAGGACATGAATATCCTGCCCATGGTTTTAATTTAAATATTCACTTAACAAAAAACATCAAATAATATTGTTGAGGTACACACTTACATGGTCTTAAGATCGAAACAATCTGTAAACTAAAGCATTAATTAAAAGTTATTCTGAATATATATGATCACTGATAATTAACTTTTCTGATGGGATAGCTTGAAAATTAATATTTATATATTTTAATTCATAAATCTGATTCAAAGCCTCTTACACACATAAAAAATTATCTTTCTAATTTTTAGTATTTACAATCTCATATGTGGTGAAATCAATACATAGTTTGTGTTTATTGAATGAGTAAAAAAATCATCAATTCTCAAAGGCATTTGGAAAGCATTTCCCTTCTGGAAAAGGATCATCTAGTATAGAAGCTTACAAGAGTATATTTGCTGTATTTACTCATGTATAGACTTTGAAATCTTAGATTTTTCCAGAAAATGAAAATGTTACATTATGACATAGAAATGGATGAAGAGAACTCCGAAAATCCTGATTAGATAGATAAACAATGCTTGAAACAACCAAATAATATACTGGAAAAAAATCACATGTATAAAGACACAAGTGTAAGCCTACATGGCCAGACTTGATCAAGTGTCTAGGCCTCTTGGTTTGCTGAAATAATCCATACACTTACAGACTTAATCCCAACCTGAGAATTCAGAATAAGTATAATTTTAGAATATAAAGAGAACCTGGAGAACATGTACCAAGTTGAGGTATGATATTCTGAGACATGAGATGCATTTCTTAGCTACCCACTTCTTTGTCTCTTCACCTATTGCATGCCAATTAGCTTACTAAAGAAAGTGGCCTTCACTTTCTTTAGTAAGCTAGCCTCTTCTTCAGGACTATTCACCATTCTTAGATTGCCACATAGACAATTGCCCACTTACAGAGTGCCACTTGACTGAATGTTAACTGATGGTAAGAGTAGCTGATGCATTAGAGAAATGTAGGGATTGTTCACCGTGTTTTGTTGTTGTTGTTGTTGTTGTTGTTGTTGTTGTTGTTGTTATTTTCCCTGAAAATGACCTGCAAGACTAACAGAATACTGAGTTAGTGTTCTGGTTATTTTAGAAACCACAGAGGTATTATGTCTTAGAATCATTTTCACTAAGCAAGTCGGGCCTGATATTTCTTTTAGTAACCTTCTGGTAATGGCAATGCTTTAAGTTACAGTTTTTCACAAGTGATAAAAACATGAGGGCTGGTAATGAGACATGAACCAGAACCACTCAATTGATCATTTCTGGACCCTCCAAAAATATCTCTTCATTAATATATTGAATAAGGTTTAAAAAAACACATTAAAGATAGAAAGAACCTTCTCTCACCTTCAGGCAGTAAAGCAAACCCCCACATTTGCCAACACAAGATCTAGGTATTCATGTTTTCTGTAAAAAACAGAGTATCTTATTTATTACCTATAGCTTATACATTTACTTTTCCTTTTAGTCAAACAACTATTTATATAGTATTTTAAATTTGAATAACATTTACCTTCTATTAATGTTATAGCAATAAGGCCCAATAGTTTATAAAATAATATACTAATTAAATTTGGAATGTCATATTAGATAATTCCCTTAAATGTAATGTTTTTGTGGAATAGCTTATAAAATTTCCTGTAAGTCTCTGTGTAGTAACATTGCTTTAAATCAAAATGTTCTATGTCTCACTGTTAGGATAATAAATGAGAAATAGCTCAGTGAATTTAAAAGTGCCATATTATATGAGCTATAATATAAGATCATAGGAAAATAATTTTGTTAAAATTTCTAATAAAATGCATATCACCAAAATGTATACAAAGATAAGATCTAACAAAATATCAAACTAAAACTTGTCTTTTAAAAAGTAAAATACAGAACAAACAAACAAACAAAAAAGAACAAACTTCTATAGAGAAACTCTTTGTTTCTGCTCAGTCCTTGAAGGGCTTGTGAGCATGAAGACCCTTACTCATATTCACAGCACACACTAACAAAGGACACCTCTGCTCTCCGTGCTGGGCCTGAAATGGGATGCAAGGAAGCCAGTACAGCAGCTCCCAGTTGTCTGAAACTGCAGTCCTCGGAGATCCAGTGCACTCTCTTAGACTCTGCAGATAATTGCAGACACATGGTCCATAAATACACAAGTGAACACAGACAAAATAGACCACAGTAAGCTTCAAATGCATGCAGATTCTGACCAAAGCTTGAAGTTTCCTGGTAGCTGCTGAGGCCAGTCTGTTTCTGTTAAGACAGTATCTGGCTTCACAGACAGCATCGGGTTCATTCTTTTTGTGTTTTGTTTTGCTGCTGTATTTTATTTTGACATTTTACAGTGTTTATCAATTTACTTGCATCGTTCACTTAAAGTTGTTTTCTAGTCATTGATTCTGTTCTTTGTCTTCTTTAGAAAAGTAAAATACGTGCAACCAATAGGAAGTATTGTTAAAGTGCTATATGTAATTTTAGCTAATTCATAAAAATTATAAAAAACATAAAAGCTTATAAAAATTATAGACTTTGATAATGCATGCTACTCCTAGGAACACTGTGCATTGGGAAGACTTCAATATTTGTCTCTTTCCCCTTCTCTCTTTTCATAAAATTTTGGATATATAAGCACATAACAAATGCTTTTGAAATGAGAATATGTAAGTATAAAGTTTACATACATTATAAAGATTTAGAAAAATTAGACAACCTCAAATTTCAAAAATTACATCCTAATAGTGGAGATCTGAATTTCTCTTTACTGTCTCAATTTTTTGCAACTTTATTATACAGAAAAAAGTCTTTACATGCAAAATCATTGTGCCATCTATTTCCAATTAATCTGAAACTAAATGTCAAATTCAGTAGCTGTTGGTCCTTATGGCAACTAAACTATAAACTTTTCCACTTGCCAACAAGTATTGGATTCGATATTCTCTCCTGCTTACATTTTGATAAAGAGAAGCTCATTTAATTTTTCTAGTTATGTTAAAGTTGTATTGTGTGGCCTGGGTATGATGTTTGGTGGTGGAGTTCAAGTTCATCCTTTGTTACATAACCAGTTCCAGAACAGCCAGGGGTTCGTGTGATTCATTCTCAAACAAAGGATATGTGAAAAATAAAAGGTTTTATGTGATAGGAAAAATGAGATACACACTATACAAATTTTATCTATAGAATAGATAAATACAAATTCTTCGGTGATTCTAGGAAAATCAGTATTTCAAGATGACAAAGGCTACCCCTTAATACTTTAATGTGAAAGTGGTTTCTGGTGCTCTTGCTGAAGTTGAAATTGGAGACAGGCTTTAGTACAGATATTGCTCTAGAAGCAGATCTTTCCAGCAGAGGAATCCTTTAGCAAAGGTGTAGGACTGGCAAGCAGCAGTACAGTTTGTACAGCATAAGTCAGGAAGTACTCTTGGGGCTTTGTGTGAAGCAATAATGGTCTAGATTATGTTGATGGTGGTGTAAATGCAAATGAAAAGTCTGCAAATTATGAAGTTACTCTGTATGTGAAATGACAGTATTAATGCCTGCTCCTCGGCATCATCAAAATGAACACATAGCCAAAGAGTGGGTAGACACATTTTAACTTTTGGATAATGTAAATCATGTATTAGTGTCTCCCTTGCTTTCCAAACAAAATTCCCATAACTGATAATGGATGATCAAAAGTCAAGGCTGAAGTCTATTTGTTTCTTATGGATTGTGTACTTACTCAAGTCACAGGCAGAGACTTGAGGGAAATGACTTTCAAAAACTTTCTTTCATAATTTAACCTTCAGAAACTCCCGCCTTTAGCAAGAAACACAAAGGACTAGGGAAAAACCCCTAAAACTTGCAAGTCATCTTCAGTCATTCTGGCTCTTTAGCTATTTACTCACCGCTTCATCAATGCCATCCACAAAAAGACGAAGGAAATAACTCTTCGTTTCCATAAGCCATGTACCATGCGCATTTATGCCCGATTACTCTGTACTTTTTCATTTGATTTCCCACCTGGCTTTTCATTGCTTTTGCCAAGGCAGATCATCATTTTTATTTGGTTATTTTCCTTGTGTAACTAATGTAGTATATTATCTTTGCCAATGCAGACTTGTATGAATACGAACCAACCAACCATTCATGAGGATTTTATATTATCCAGAAATCATAATACTGCAAACAATACTGACCACATAAAGGGCATTAGTACTATAGCTTTGTCTCTTACATCTGAACAATCAGATTGACCTTTATTTTTATTAGAAACAAAGATAATGCCACCATAAAAGAAATGAAAGGCAACATAAATAAATTTGAAAATAATCCATTGTAAGATATGGAATGTTTGCTATGAAATCTCACTATTTATGAAAAGTAAGACAAAAGGCATGCATATTTTCTAGCAGCTTAGATTACAGACATGGCATCAGAACAATATGATTAAGTTTCCATGATAAATTGAATCTGGATAAATATTTCTGGCATATTTTTAAATGCTACTATAGTGTTTATTTGCCTTCTAAGGAAATCAGTGGTATATCTTACATACTACAAGTAATTTGTCTACAACAGGGTCATATATTAATTGTCATTTTGGACTTAAGATGTAGCGCAGTGGTAGAGAGCTTATATTAAGGCGCTGGATTTGAATCTGTTACAAAACAAAAACCATAACATAACTATGATCTTTACAAATTTCCTAGTTAAATTATATTACCACAATAATCAACACTTTCACTTTAAACTTTTGTTTTATATGATATAATTAAATGTATAAATATTTGATGGATTTTACAACTAAGAATGAGGCATCATTACTCAGATAGATATAAAAATGATAATAGGTAGTCACTAAAGTTGAGTATCAAAGTATCATTTATAATATAAATATTTTGACATATAGAAATCTCTTGGCTAGCAATATAAAATAATAGCCTAAATTCTATTTTAAAAATAAGGGTTTAACTTATGCTGATCTTGGAGAAGTCATTATAAATTTAATGTGCTTATTTTTAACTTATCCCAGTAGTGAACTGACAACCATATGTTTCAGAATCATACTTCCTTTAACATTGCAGTAGATTACAAAGAGGTAGATTACAGAGTAATGTGGTGCTGCCACTAAGATTAAGAATGGTCTCCCATCAAATTGGTTCTATCATTACTTTGTAACTTAAAGTTGTATACATGTGATAAACATTTTCTTTCATCCATTGCATTATTGTGTCACACTACATTAGAATGAGCATTAGAGTCCCTAACTGTACTGTAAAAGATATACTCAGATGTAAATATTGAAAGTGATGAAAAACTTGCAGAATATGCCAGTTAAATTATAGTTTTATGTGCAAAGGTGGTATATAATGTGAATAAAACATAGTCATTAATATTGTTTACTATTGGAGATACAGTGATATTACAATTGCATAATAGTTTTAAATATATACTAGTGAATAACTACAGTTAAAATTTTCTAAATAGTAAATATAGTAGTAATTAGACACTTTTTATAAGCTAAGTTAGAAATGGTTTGCACAGCAGATAGTTTACACAGAAATGAATGAAATGATATTGACAGGAATAAAAATTGGGATGGACTTTATTTTCTCAAGTATAATGATATATTATAAATATTTCTACTTTCTTTTCTTTGGTATTGTACAAATTAATAAAAAGAGACACACATAGAGATCACTCAGACATCTCAAGTTGTGAACTCTATAGTGAACCATCTAGAAAGAATTCCCTTATAGTTGGTTTGTCCTGAGACATGATTTGTGGAATTTTGATAGGACAGACAGCATGGTAGCCTATTTTCTGACTTTAAAGGTAAGGATTTGTAGAATGGCCACCTTCAAAATACATTGCAGATATTTTGTTTTAGCATAATTACATTTAAAATTTGATGAGAAAAAGGCTAAGTGATCAAACTATTGGTCAAAATTTCATTCTCAGTTTTTTGAGTATTGAGCATCCATGCTTCCTTTCTAAGTATCTGCTAGACACAGATAATTTTTGCATTTATGAATAGCTTCTTTATAGAACAATCAAATAAAAAACCTACATACACCCTTTTTAATAGAATTTTAAAAAGAAAACATTGCTTTATATGTAGTTAGAGAAGGTGAGGAATTAGTTAAATCAGTGAAGGTCAGAATCAAAATTACTAAGGCTACCAATTTTTTGTGAGCCTTGAGGCACACCAAGACTGCCTCATCTTTGGATGAAAAAAAAAAAATCATCCATTCTCTGAATGCATACTATAGAAAGTAAAATTACAGAGCTGTCCATTCCTTTTGAAGGTGCTGAAAATCTTGTGGGGGTAAAAAGTATTTAGGATTCAGGATTCCCTCAGGAACAACAGTTACCAGCATGGTTGTATTTTTTCCTTCAGATTTAAGGCTTCAGAATATTACCACAGAAGAGTAAAATAAATTCTGTTACTTGAGTTGAATTTACATTGGCTGTATTACTTAGTGACTGTTATTATTGTTTCTTGAAAACTGTTCATGATTGCAAGTTTCCTAGATTAAGTGTAGCCATATTCCAAGAGATCAGCATAGAAAAGTGAGACGGGTATTTATCCATAACTGTAGGTCTGGGTAGGAACATATTGCATGGGACAGTGATGTAATTTGTGAGAAATGTCTACACGCAGGCTTTCATATACCTTTATTCTGTCTTTAGAATTTGGAATGATGGGAGATCATACAATTAAAAGTCAGCGACCTCGATCTGTCCATGAGAAAAGGGTCCCTCAGGAACAAGCTGATGCTGCTAAATTTATGGCACAAACTGGTAATACGTTAGTTACATTTTTCTATTTATTGTTGTTAATTTAATGAAACCACTGCATGTTTTCATGATCCTTTGCTGCACATTCGTCAGTTTTTGGAGCTGATTTTTTTTTTTGAGCCATTTTTTGTCACCAGTTAAAGTCCATAAATAAAGTAGCTGTGAATGAAAATTATGTAAAACATGTGTAAGACTTAACATTGCTTTTTAGAATGGGATAATTTAGGATTTATATATTATTTCCTGATGTTAATTAACCACTAAATCGTATCATTACAATTTTAAAGGAAAGCAATAAAGTTACATTTTCAAGAATTATTTGATTTGGAATTTTCAGGAACTATAATTTAAATAGGACTCAGATGATGAAATTTAGCATAACATAATTTGATATATTAAATATTCTTCCAAATGTCATATTATCTATAAATATTGCTTTATTGTTAAAACATATAGAAGTTAGACTATTTATAATATATGATTTGAAAATAAATTTGTTGCAGAAGATAAATAGTAAAAAGTTGACCATCTAATTAAATATCAACCAAACTGACTCTCTGGTTTATAAAATTATTCAATGCAACATCAATCATTATATATTCAAACCCCTCAAAAAATTTCAATGTAACTGAAATATTATGTGACATAATTTTTAAATTTTATAAATATACTTGAATAGACATGTAAATGTATGATTTATGCTTTAATAACCTATAGTGTTTGACAAATTACAGTGTGTCTAATTTGGCTGCTCATAGTAAGTGGTCCAGAGTTCTACCCAGTGACATGGCATGGCTCCTCTCTCAGTTGAAGATGTTTAAAGCTGTATTGCAAACATGTGCAACATTTTCATTTCTTTTTCAAAACTGAAAACTGAGTTTATATGTGGTTTTACAAAATGGTATGCATTCCATTCTTGTTGATTTGAGTGTTAGAAGGAAACCATAAGTATATGGAAAGATATGTAGCTTGATATTCAGACTGATTTTAATTAAATTCTCCAAAAGAATGGATGTTTTCTTCAGTTCATGTCTTGTGGTAATATTTGTTTAGAACACTGGACCTGAACTGATTGCTTAGAAATTCAAATATTGATATTGAGTTGCATTCTTAGTAATAGATGAGAGATATTGTTTAATATATTAATTATAACTCAGTTTCTGTGAGCACAATATATAGAATAAACTCTATAAGTGCACACTTTAAATTTTGGAAACATCATCTGTTAGGGCCATATCCAGAAATGAAAAAAACTTTCTTTTTGGGTTGCCTTTTGGATAGCCTTATTTAAGGGAAGATTTATGTTGTAAGCAGTTGCTTATCCAAATCCAAAATGTATTGCGGGGTTCAAATGAATTTCCAAATTTCTTAATGTGTTTTTGTCTGAGACCAAGAATAAAATAATTGAAGCAGCAAGCAGAGATTGAGGGACTCCAACTCTCAGGGGAGAGGGAACCCGGGCTGACTCTCCAGTCCTCAGCATCCCCACGCTGACTCTCCAGTCCTCAGCAATCCCAAGCTGACTCTCCAGTCCTCAGCATCCCCAAGCTGACTCTCCAGTCCTCAGCATCCCCACCCTGACTCTCCAGTCCTCAGCATCCCCACGCTGACTCTCCAGTCCTCAGCATCCCCACGCTGACTCTCCAGTCCTCAGCATCCCCACGCTGACTACCCAGTCCTCAGCATCCCCACGCTGACTACCCAGTCCTCAGCATCCCCACGCTGACTCTCCAGTCCTCCGCATCCCCACGCTGACTACCCAGTCCTCCGCATCCCCACGCTGACTACCCAGTC
>NC_034594.1:6901764-6942629 GCF_900095145.1 Mus pahari | reverse complement strand
CAGTCCTCCGCATCCCCATGCTGACTCTCCAGTCCTCCGCATCCCCATGCTGACTCTCCAGTCCTCCGCATCCCCATGCTGACTCTCCAGTCCTCAGCATCCCCATGAGGACACATGTGCCATACGAGAAAAGCATCCATCTTTTATACAGAAGACAGCAAATACTGGCTTACTGTAATTCCTAAAACTTAGCATCAAGGGAGAGTGAAATGAGAACAATAGGTTTAAATTTCCAGTGATCTAGTAACATTAGTTTGTGAATTTAATATCATGCAATTTAATCCAGCATTTGTTTAAATACAGCTTTTTAATGTTTGTGAAAAATTTTCTGCCCAACTATGTTAACAACTAAATAACAAAGAATATTGTTTAAAGAGGAATTGATAATCACGGTTTTTATATTTATTTCTGATTTTCTAGTCATTATTTTTCTACCCAGTGTATTTTTTGTCACTAACAAGTGACTTGGTAAGTAAAGAACACATTGAACAAATAGATTTGTGGCCAACTTTAAAACTACTTATACATGTTGCTAATAATACAGAAAGGGTATGAAAAATTCAAGTTCTAAAACTGTTGATTGATGCCTGAATTTATGAAAAATAGGGTTCATAAATTCATATTAATGCATTAAAGAGTGCATTGTACTGACTTAGTATAAAATTATCATGCTAAACTAAGAGAGGAAATGTAATACATTAAGTATTTTTTAAGATTCGTAATTGAATACTAAGCACTTATAAAGCTAAAACAAGGTCTTTTCTTAAATATTAAGTTTCTTTTGATGTTCACATAGACTAAATTAATGGAAGTATCAAATAATAACATTTTATAAAATGAAGTTTTATTTATAGAACTTGTCTGTTTCTCAAATCAAGTTATTAGTATTGTGTATAAACAGTCATGAAACTTTGTTAAGCATAATTTGAGGACAAAAAATGTTACAATGGAAAAAAGTTCAATAATAAAATTATAAAATGGCATAATATGCTATATTAATCAGGGATAAAGAAATCAGAAGTTACCACACATTATTTCTTCTCAAATAAGTGAAGCAGCTTCTACAATTGATACAATCAGTAACTTTTTTCACTTTAAAATACGCTTTACTACACAGAGACAAAGTGAGTGGCTAGTTTTAAATGATATTTTTATGAGGTAGTATTCTTTTACCAAGATAACTAGAGTATTCTTACTAACTAGTAAGTAATCTAGTAACTGAGGCAAGCCTAAACATTAGCTAGGTTGCTATAATAGCCCGAGGTAAGTGTGGAGATTACTAGGTAAGAGCTATCACTGCTTCTGCAGAGGCCCCATGTTAAGTTCCTAGAATTCACCAAGAGACTCACAACCGTCTGTGAACTCTAGCTCTATGGCATCCAACACCCTTTCTGGCACCTGTTGGCACTGCAGGAACAAAGTACTCATCACACATGCAGCCAAACTGTCTCATACATAGTAAAATAAAGTAGAATAAAAACCCAAATTGCACTTCTATGTGTATAGTTAAGGAAAATGAAATAAAATAATAAATATGTCTATTTTAGGCTAAGCGCCAGAAAACTGGAATAAGACATCTTAATGGTTCTTACTTTTTAGCAACATAGGCATGAAGTGAGTTTATAAACAGATTTAGAAAAGTATTCACTTATTACATGAGAAAACCTGTCTGTATTGGGAATATATAATATGTGATCTAATATAGGAATATAACATTAAATGTGTTTCTAATTTCATGACTTTAACATACTAGCAAAAATTACATTAATAGCTTGTTCATAATGTTAAATTTTCCATTCCACAGGATCTCACTTGATTTTTACTAGTAGCTTTTGAGGAAGGTAAATTGCTAAGGTTTTCAAAAAAAATAAATGGAGTTTTTCTAGGCCTCCGAGGCAATATACAGTTGACCACAACAGTGTTCTTGTTTCCTTCTCTTCTTTGTTTCAGAATAAAGAGCCTTAATATGGCCTTCTATAGAGAAGTTTTCTACATGATCTTTGGCACATTTTTTAAATTATACATGGACTAGATCAGTTTGCACTATGTCCAAAGATACACAGACTGAAAAGGTTGCTCAGTGTATGCTTTACGCTTTCAGTGACATTAAAATACCTCTCTTGTAAAGTATATTAACTATTTCTAACACAACTCAATGTGCTTTACTAGATAATGCTCACACCTTAGGAAAAGAGAAAATAATATAAAAATTGCAGAGAAAATATCATTTGATATACAAGATCAAGTTGATGGTTAGACCATTTTTAGTGGCAAATTTTGATTCTTACAGATGAAATAAAAATGAATTCTTATGTGCTTAATTTTATTTAAGTTTTCATCTTCAACATGAACTGTGAGGAAGGCTAGCCCTTGGCACTCATTATAGATCTCATGACCTGGCCCCATTGCTAACTGTGTTCAGCGTCATGCAGAATCATAGATGTAGAGACAACTCAGATTTTCAAGTGCCTGTACAAGGTTGCATTAAGTTGGGCCTTGGAATTAATCCACTGCTAAGTTTAGTTTTCCTGAAATGTCATTATTAGTTTTAAAAATGACAATGCAAGAAAGAAAGAAAGAGAAACCATGTTTGTGGAAATAGAACTAATTTTATTCATAATCTTTGTCAATTCAACTACAAAATTCACATTGTTCTCAACTTCCTGGCTTGTAATTAATAACATAGAGTCATGACATTTATACTCAGTCACATTGCAAGGAGGTTGGCATGTCATTAAGTATACATTTCCCTTAATCTTAAGCTTAAAGTTTTCATTACTAAGTATGCTTATGTATATATACAAATAGGTATAGATAGTTTTAACAATTGTCATACTATTGGAGTCACAAACATGACTTTTATTTTGCTAGAGTATTATTCAATGTAATAGGGAAAATTATGAGATGTAACTTCAAACACTATTTAAACAGACATCCATGTAGATAATTCTGAAATAAGTTATATAGAAATGTGTAAAGGTAAAAATAGTGAAGTAATCAAGAGTAATCTATTACTGTAACTCCATGCTAAAAACCAGTGTCAATATTTAAAAGAAGTCCAGATTAGTTTGAGCTATCATCCAAATTACCAACATGTACCCTTCTGATAGATAACCAGGTAGCAGTGATCTGCTATCTATGCCTCTGCATTCACAATATTAGTCCAGTACAAGAACATATTCCTCATGATTCTGCTAAAAGAATTCCAATAGAACAGTTTTTCTCTGCAAACTGGCTGTTCTGAAAGTTCAAGAAAATCAGATAGCAGATTATAAAATCAGTCTTTGTATCCAATAGGCATTCTAGCAATGGGTTCATTTTTAGAATAGATTTCTCTGTGGAGACTATCTTACCTAATGCTTGGTACAAATTGACTCTTTTTCTAGAACACCAGTTTGTAGATCGGGTGTGTTGATGAGCATGTAATGTACTTTTAAAATCATTGAATAACCCCTCTAAACAAGACAGACAAATGAACTGTCATTTCTGTCTCTGGAATACATGATATATACTGATATATACTGTTCCTTTCTCTGTATAATTAGGGTACAAAGTGCTGAGAAACCCCTTCCCTGTAAAATATTTTGACAACCATATGCATGCTTAACTTAAATACACACTACTAACCAGATATGGCTCTACTGGAATTGGGTGCAAAGCAATGGCAAATTTTCAAGTCAGGTTTTAAAACACAACCTGGAAATGATGCCAGAATATTAGAAGGCCATCCCAGAAGTTTTAAAAATTAATGATTCTGATCTCTTTGTAACGTGGATTTTAGATGAGAAAGCTAGGCATGCTTTTAGTGTGATGCCAGGCACCAGGAAGTTTATGAAACCTATATGAATTGGCTCCTTAGGGCCCTGTTTTGGAGTAAACTTTAGTTCTATGTCCAGTTAATAGAAATGATAAACTTTCATTCACTTGGAGTAGAAAAATATCACTTCTTTAGATCAGATGTGAAGTGATGGGTAGAGAGATATTAATAAATTACCACAAAGTAAGTAGCTATTATAGGTTGAAAAAGTAGGAAATCCATTTGGAATAACTTGTCTACATACACAGTAGTTCAGGTGCACTCAGTCTTTAGCAATTTTACAAGAACATATCAATATATCCCTGCTCACCAAAGCCACAGTGTAGGCTTAGAAACACATTCTGAGTCTTTTGGCATCAAATACATTATGCTTGATAGGCTTGAAGAAAACTCCTTCAATAATTATTTTTACTGAAGGCAATTTCTTCCTTCACAGTTTTGATAGCAAAGTGGACTTTGCAAAAAACCTTTGGCTAACAGGGTCATGACAAACAGTCTTTGTATTGGCATTGTATTCATCCCTCTAAATTCATTTTCCTGTGAAATGTTTTGTACCTTTGGATTCACTGCTATAGATTTACATTTGAATTATTCATGCATGCCATGCTGTCAGTTTGGTAAGATGCTTACGAGATGAATAATCAAGACGGTATTTCATGTTCATTTGTTGTCTTGCATGCAGGTGAATCTGGTGTGGAAGAGTGGTCCCAGTGGAGCGCATGCTCAGTTACTTGTGGTCAAGGGTCGCAGGTGCGAACCAGAACTTGTGTATCACCTTACGGGACACACTGCAGCGGCCCATTAAGAGAATCAAGGGTTTGCAATAACACTGCCCTCTGTCCAGGTAGTGTTAGCAGCAACTACGACTGTGGATGTTTTGAATTGTGTCATGCTACGCATTTGGAACAATTTGTTATTTTCCTATGAACTGCATATAGGTGTTTTCATTAGAGTGTATAAGTGTAATTCTTCTCAACTGTGATAATTTACTCTGTATGCGATCATTTTTGCTTTCTGAGCAGTCAGGGTGTTAGATAAGTGACTATCTCCCTGCTGCAAATATGTTTGAAATGTGTGTATATACTTCAAAGAGTATAAAAATTCAGTTATTTTTTTCTTGCATTTTAAGGTGGTAAAAATATCCAAGTGCTATATGAGAAAAAGTTAAAATTTTAAGTATAGTAGAATATGACATGTAATCATTACATGATTGACATAGTTTGCCAGTCAGCAATCCTACCATTCATCTGGCCCTGTCAGGAAAAAAAAAAAAGTGTAGTAGACCTAAAAATGATCTGTCGTTTTACTTCATAAACTACCTTGAAGTGATTCTTTAAATGCCACAGAGGGAGCTGGTTCAAGTGAAATATATGTTGCATCAAAAAAATGTATTATTTAATGATGTACTAGGTCTCACTGTATTTATTTTATCTTCTCAAATCAATGAGAATTTTATTTGAATCAGTCCCAAAGCAAAGCATTTAGGTTGTGTCCCATCACTTGATGGATGGGTATAAGGTAAATGAGTGCAGCAGAAGCTGATACTAGGTTCACATGTAGAGTCTTTGCAGAAGCGTTTGAAAGGAAGATGTTCTAGAGAAAGGTCTTATTACTGTAGAAGACCCTGTGACCTTCAAGTCGTGCCTAAATATTTTCTAGGGGTCTCTATTTCCAGAGATAACTGGTTCTGCACTTGATAAAAATAAGACTGATGGACCTGGAAGAGTGGTCAGAAGTCATGTCAATTTCTAAGTAGGCAAATGTAATAATCATAAAGCATTAGGGAGGTAGCTGTTATTTAAGTGGCTGAAAGGCTTCAAATTTTCACTTCTGGTGATCTGCTTGGCTGCAGCATGAATATACTCAGCACTCCTGAATTGTGAGCTCAAAATTCTCTCAGGGAGCAGTTTTATGTTATGAGGGTTTTAAAAAATCCAAAAAACAAACAAATAATAAACTAACAAAAACAAAACAATACAAACAAGCAACAAATGATCCTCAAGAAAAGAGAAGGGAAGGAAATGGAAGGAGGCATTGTGGGAAGGATGTAATGAGGTGTGAGAAACCTTTGTGTCAGAATTGAGAAGCAGAAAATCAACAGATGAAAACATAGTTAAACTAAGACTATGCAGGGAAGGAAGACATAATTATAACAAAGGGGCAATAATTGCTACTGAAAGTCGGCAGGCATCAGTTAGAACTGCGTTAACACAGAAAGAATATGGGATGAAAAATAATATGGTTCAAAGAGGGGAAAAAAGCATGTAAGCCTATTATGGAATGATAAAGATGACAAAGTATAAAATCAGGAGTTGTAGACCTAACACATAGCCACAACATGAGCTGAGAAAATAAAAAGGAGACACAGAGAGGCAGAAACTTGGAGTGTCATAGTGAAACCCACAGATCTCAAACATTATGCTGTGTACCATTATTTGCCTAGGAATAGAATAGGTCTTCTGGGAGAATTCTTCCCCAGGAAGCCTAACCACAGTATTTTCATGATGATTTACAGAGTCCAGTTCCCTGTTCTCATCATTTAAAACAGTATCAATAGAGGGGTCTGAGACAGTTGACATATAAATTTATCTTATGATAAGTACTTTGTATCAACATCATTTGCCATGACAAGAATAGTGTCTAATGGCAAACATATTCTCAGGTAGGAATCTGATTGGTCTCCAGAGTGCTGTCCACCAACTTCCATTCGCAGCTTACTTTCCAGTTACCAGTTATACAAACTGTAAGGGTGACATAAGGACGTCATCATTCTCTATCGGAGGAGGATGATTCAGCCATTGACAGGGAATATAAAATATCTGTGAGAAGATCCTAATCTCTTCCACATGTGGAATGGCTAAATTCTTTCTCCCTGTGTCTCATGTGAAGAAAACTGAGTAAAATCTCATTGGATAGCTTTTTGATTTCCTAAATATCTTCTGATACCATCTGTAAGAATATAAACAGTTGCAAGTCTCTCTTTTAACCTCATGTACATAAAATATTTGTCTTTTTAAATTTTGGTTGAATATTGCTTACAAGAGAAGTATAACATTGTTATACTTCAGTTTGTTAAATTCAGAGTATTTTTTAAATTTTATAAATAAAAGAGATCAGCTTCATTATCTTAAAATGTCAGATAACTACATAATTATAGGAAATAGGATTTTCTTTCATACACTGGTTCTTTCTGTCCAGTGTATTGGTAAATGTTATTTTTAATATGATATATCATGAAAGCAATAAAAATGAAAACTAAAATCTTTAACTGGTTTAAAATTCAGAAGTATTTGAAATAATATAAACATCTATCTAAAATAATAAATTCTCCTTAAATTTGTTCACAAATCAATATCTCACATGTCAAAGAGAACTCGAATTTTGGTGTTCTTTCATTTATGAACTTGGAACAAGAATGAATGACTTGCCTAGTAAGTTAACCCTCTACAAAATATATAGAAGCAGAGAACCCACACTTATTTGTATCATGAAGGAAATGCCTTAATATTACAAATGAGTTATTTTCATTATCCACATAGTTTTCTTTCATTCAGATTCCCTAATACACAATCACACTGGGCTTATCCCAATTTTTTTTGACTTATCATTACTTTTTATTTGGCAGGTTTGTTTGTTTGTTTGTTTGTCTACTCCCTCACATCAGAGAAGAAACATGTGAAATATTCTTAAAGTAAACTGGGAAACTTAGAGAGTGGCATTTGATTATGTAGTTACGGTCCTAGCTGAATTTCAGGTCTCTGTTCCACCCCAGGGTTCTCAACCTCTGTTGATTAAGCACCAACACTTCAACCCTGAAGTGCTTTGTTCCAGGAGAACCACACTGCTCATTTGAGTGCTTACCAGCATCCTTGGCTTCTACCCATTTGATGCCAGTAGCCCTTCATTTCCTTATACACTGATAAAACCCAAACCGTCTGCAGATATCAACCAATGTTCCCATGGGCGGAGCTACCTCCAGTTGATAATCGCTGATCTGTACTAAACGGAGATGAATATGTAAACGTTCATATAAGTCTACAGAATGGTTTGGGATTTATTTTTGTGAATGTCAGAGTTGTCATATTCACTTATTTACAAAGTGAATTCACTTATTTCTTATACTTTCAACAATTATTTTATATATAATTGCAACCTAAATCATATGAGTATTTGCAGATGTTTATTTCAAAATCTGGTGATAATTTTTGTATAATGTATATATTTTATATTCTCTTTGGTTTGTAATAAGTAGAGATGTGACAGTATATCTGGTACCAAATATTAGGAAGAAAAGTACAAAAAAGGATGAAAATGATGTCCATTAAATTACTTTATTATTACTATTTCTCAAATTTACTTGATAATTCATAAATTTTAAAATTTTACTGTAAAATAAACAACCTTATATAAAAATTTCATAATAAATTGAAAATGTGACCTCAGCAAAATTCTTATGAAGAGCCTCTCTAATATAATTTTTTAGAATCTATAAGTATTGTAAAGCATGTGCACTAATTTTAAGCCAATGGAAAAGCCTCTAAAATAACAAACTAATAATAATTTCTTTTCCCATATAGCAGTTAGCATCTGAAGTTATGTAACAGAGTCACAAAACTGCAATGTATATCAGTAAAGACTATGTAAATTGGATAAGAAGCATTAATTTTCTGATTCCAGTATCATGATTTAATTAAGCTGCTAAATCCCTTGTAATGTTTTGTGTTCACGAAATATATATATATATATATATATATATATATATATATATATTCAATTTAGCTGTTTAATGTTTTCTAGCATTGTGCTGTATACATTGAGTAATATAGTAATTTGATAAAAGATCATATAGTGTCATAAATTCTTTACATAGTGGAGCAGCTTATCATTTCATTGAAACGTTTGATAACTGAAAATAAATACAAAATAGATAAACATGTAATTAAAAATTAAATATATTCAAATATTTTTAGAGAAATTCAGCATTGAATGATGTTTACAAACATGTATGGACATATATATGTATATATTTAAAATCTATATAGCATTTATGTGTACATAGCTACAGCAGATATCGGTATTCTCTTATCAATGGATACTAATTAGCCTTGAGTTTTTCAGATTGCCATGAGATAGATGAATATATATATATATATATATATATATATATATATATATATATATATAACACACACACACACACATATACCTACCACTTTCTGGTACTTTTCCTATCTATTATGTTTAAAAGACTTTCTAAAGACTTTCTAATGACTTTCCTAGAATCATTGAATAACTTTTATTGAATAATATTCTAATTGGGTTGCTGTTTTCAATGATTGAATGCATCTTTACAATTTATTGCAATAACTCAACAACCTGAGTAGGTGGAAATAATTTACCTAAATGTTAAGGTGTGCCATTTTTGTGAAATTCTTTTGAAATTTAGTCATAAGTCATTTAAATTACCATGTAATTTATGTATTAAAATATGCTTCTGTTTTGAAGTGTATACACACACATTGTGACACAATTCAATATTAACATAGTTTGTAAGACAATATAATATTCTTTAAAGACCCAAATAAAGCAGTCGTTAAGTACTTTTAACACAACACTGGTAAGAACTTGTAGTAACGCACTGGCAGATTAGCTGGACTTCAGCTTGAATGTAAGAGGATGAGCGAAATAAACATGAAGAAAATTCTAGAAATATCATATTCACTTAGAAATGCCGTTTTCTGTCGACTTGCGCTTTGAGCATGCGGCTGGGGGAGGAAAGGAGTCACCTTGACCCTCGGGACTCAAGGCTTTCTCAGTGTTTAAAAGCAGAGGCTTAGCATCAAGAGAACTGGTTCTCTACAGAGCCATCTCTCCTGGGTTCTTTGTGCTCACTTAATTGGCGAGGTAATACACTGGTGCTGATAAACAGAGTGAGAGCAGTAATTCGACATTCAGAAAAGGGATTTAACCTCTGAAGTTCAGTAAGCGTTTGTAAGATATACCGATATTTATTTATACCTATGAAGGAGCATATATTTTTGTTTCCAATTAAGTATGAATTATAGATAATGGGATATTGAAGCACTGGTATTCCATGGTTACTTTATTTCTGTTTTTATATAATTTGGGTTTTATTCTTGTTGCTGTTTTAGAAATATAATTAGGAGAGCTTACAGGTCCATCAAACTAGCAGAGGAGGATGGTCATTTTCTAGTTCCATGGCTTTTAAAGTGATCTCAGAGCTCACCTTGAAATGGGGAAGAGAAGGACCCTGTGGCAGTAGATATAGTGGTGGAAACAACCTCCTACTCAAAAGATAGTGAATGTAACCCCAAAATTTTAGATGAAAAAATTTATTTTAAAAAAGATAGCTTAAAATGTTTAAAATATACATAACAAATTTTCAGGAACTCTTTTGCATTATCTGATAAACAATATTTCAGAAACTTCATAGGTACTAGAATTAAATTGTTCCTTAGCTATTTAAATACAAATTTAGCTCTAAAAGTTCAGCCCTGTTATGAGAAATTTAATTTTCCTTATTCTTCATAGGTGACCATGCTTTAAAAATAACTTAAAAATATTTTATCAAAAGAAAGAAAGAAAGAAAGAAAGAAAGAAAGAAAGAAAGAAAGAAAGAAAGGAATTTTCACTTAAAGAGGTGAAATGGGGAATAGTTTAAAACATAATTCAAGAGTAGAGAAAAAGTACATCTAGTTTTCTATTCTTTTAATACATTCGAAATTAAATTTAAAAGCCTATATCTAATTAGAATTTTATTCAAAGTGAGTTTTCAAAACATCTTCATATTCTATTTGATGATTTGTTTTCTTAATTGTGCAGAACAAAGTCTTTGCCCTTGGTTCTCTTCTTTGTGGCTGAAGCTTCTTTGCTTTATTACAGTACATGGAGTTTGGGAGGAATGGTCACCTTGGAGCTTATGCTCCTTCACATGTGGCCGAGGCCAAAGAACACGCACCAGGTCATGCACACCTCCTCAGTATGGAGGAAGGCCCTGTGAGGGACCTGAAACTCATCACAAGCCTTGTAATATTGCCCTCTGTCCAGGTAAGCATATTTGGCAACTGATGAAGCTTGCATTAATGTAGTTCATATATTTTCCTGTTGTGCATAGCATACATAAAACATACAACTCTTATTGAGCCTTGCTGAAAAGTGTTTCCTCTCATTCCTGTCTCTTATCTGGGTGAAACAGGATAATTTCCTTGGCTTTGTCAAAATGAATACATACTCCACAATTTCAAGAAATTAAGAAGAAACACCCATAAGAGTGGAAAGTATTGAATGAAGTACCCTAGTGTCATTAAATGTGGTAGTTTGACGGTTGTACAGTTTAATCTAGTACTTGTTATAAGCTTGATGTCCGGGATGCCTTAGACATTATTTTATGATGTATAGATGTGATAGGAAATAAACAAATAATAATGTAAATAGTTACTATTACTGTATGTCTCCTTGGCTTCACCTGGACTGTGGTGCAGACAAGGTCAGAAGAAACATACAAAACCACAAATTGCATTGATTGATCCTCACAACTTTATGATTTAACATGTGAGTTGCTGTTGGGAACTAAAAAGGGGGCCCAGGGGATATGCCCTGGGGAAGGGAAGGGGCCTAGAGGATGCCCTGGGGAAGGGGAGACCCACACCCCACCAGAGTTTTACCTATTCTCTGGTCTGTCAGGCGTGGGAGAGCTGCCATACACTTTCCACTCAACCCCAGGTGGGCATTCCTCTGACCAACTCTTAGGGGTTTGGCAAAGGGGCAGCCCTACCTGGGAACCCCGGAGCTACTTTGCTAAAGCCACCAGGGTTATAGGAGAGAGGGATGAGGGAATAGAGGTTCCCAACACTGGCGAGAGTGAGCGCAGTGGATCTTGATTAGCAGAGACTATGGTTTTAGAGCTTTATTGTAGAAAGGCAAAGAGAAAGAGAGGAGGGGGGGAGGGGCAGAACAGCCCTTTTTATGTTTTTTTTTTTTTTCTGTTGCTAAGTAACTGGGGAGGAGTATAGCCTGAAGTTCAGAAGCTTGGGCCATTGCCTACATGACTTCTAGCCATGCTTCTTTTGTGGGGGGCTGTGAGGGACAGTAACTTAGGCAGGAGCCAGAGTTCCAGGAGCATGAGGGAATGCCTACCATGTCATGTAGGTGAATTATCACCATTCGGGGTTCAAACCTCAGCTCAATTGGAAACCAGCCTGTCTGTGCATAGCCCAATGCCCCACAAGTTGCTTTAGTGTATGGCAATTTAATTCAGTGAAATACTATAAGAATTTCAGATTGTTTCTTTTAAGAAATGTTTCTAAACTTTATAAGGTACTCTAAGAGTGACATGTATTGTTCATCAGGTAATGGAATAGTTTTCACTTAGGCAGTTTTGTATTCAACTACAAGTAGTTAATACCCATCAACTGCTTTCCGAAGGACATACCCAGTTTCTCTCACTTCTTTTGAGGGTGGAAAGCCTTCTGACTCACATCGAAATAAAGAGGGAGGAAAGGAAGGAAAGAGTAGAGGTGGCATTACTACTTTAGCTGTTACTGTCTTAGTTTCTGTCCCTGTTGCTGTGATGAGATGCCATGACAGAAGCAACGTAAAAGAGAAGGAGTTTGTTTTGGAGTTTGTTTTGGCTCGCAGTCCAAGGTGCAGCCCACCATGGTCAGGAAGTCAAGGGCTGTAAAGCATCTGGTTGAATTGCATCTCATAAATAAGCAGAGGGTAGTAAATAAGTGCTTGATAGCTCTCACATTGTTTCTCCACTTGATACTGTCAGGGATTCCCCTGACCACAAAATCATCCTGACAATAATTAAGGTGGGCCTTCCCACATCAATTACTGCAATCAAGATAACCTGCAGGGACTTACTGAAAAGCTATCCTTAATCATTCCCAGTTATGCCCTGAGGCTATCCTTCCAGGTAATTGCACATTCCACATTCTGTTAAGCTGAAAATTAACATCATCACCCTAGCTTCAGTAATGTCTTGTCTGAGAACAGGGGCTGCTGGAGAAGGTGGGCAGAAGTGTAGGGCAGCAGTGGGAATCAGCTTGTTTAGAGTTATCATATGGTATATGGATAGATACCCTTAGTGTTTAACTGTCTTTGTGGTCTGCCTTTCTTACCTAAGCTAATATAAAACACAGTCTAAGCCACATTGTCTGGGTTGCTGTTTTCCCTGAAATTTTATTGCTGTAACTAACTGACAATTCTATCCATGGTAGAATATTTGAGTACATAGGATTTTTCTTCAGTTTTCTTCCTGCTTAAGCAACTTGGTTTCTGGTATTTCTCCAACTAATTAATATATGTATCTATTAATTAATATATGTAATATACATATGTATGTATATATGTATGTATATATGTATGTATATATGTGTATGTATATGTGTGTGATGAATATATATTCATATCTACATGTATTATATATAAACATAAATTTCTAAACCTTATTCCAATTTATCTAGTTCTACATTTGTTTCCTTATTATAATGCGATGTAGTGATAGAATCTTTTGTTCTTTCATAAGGAGATATTTGCTTTTATGTTTTTTTTCCTTCTTCATCTTTTACTGTGATTGTTACTCTCTGAGAGCTGTCGGTGAGACCTTTGAGAGGATTAGAAAGGACTTATTAAGGGATTAGGTTTGTGTGCTAAGTAATTTGGTAAGAGTTAAAGAAGGAAGAACATTGTTCTCGACTGGTTATTGTTAGGAAGGAGGATTAGTCTGACTGGGTATCATGTACATTCTGTTGAGACAAGGGAAGACATCCTGTAATTGGTAAAGAAGTACCCGTCACTCATATTCAGTGGAGAAGTGAATATTTTGTAATGTGAGTGGTTATATTATTTATATAAAATTGTTTTTATATGAAAGTGATATCTGACAGCGATGTTTTATGGATAGGTTAGGTCAATAATTATAACATAGCCCAGCTGCAAGCATAGACAAGCTGTTAACAATGGTAGGATCTTACTATGTCAAATATCTTAAGATGGTCCTGTTATTTGGACTTCTCCTGTGGGGAAAATCTTGTCATCAGTGGTTTTGAATTTTATCGATATTTAGCTACAGAATTGTGTCAGATGTGATGTACCTTTGTTTATGTTGTCTAGTATGCCTAATATGAAAATTATGTAGATCCATAGACTCAAAATAAATCACTTTCTTTAAGCTTAATCAATTCTTATAATATCTTAAGTTTTTAACTTAAAACCCCCAAATTAACAGATGTATAATTTGGTTTATGAATAATATTTTATACTAGCAGTTGAGGATTAGATGAATCAATGACTCAAAATTGTCCTTTTCTTTTTGTCTCAGCTTCAGCATTTCTCAATCTGAGATACATTCATGTAGGAGATAGAAATAAAATAGGTCAATGTCACTGACATGTGTGTCACAGCTAGAAGACCAAAATGCATGAAGCATCTATATAGATTTCATGTGTACACTATGTAAAAGCAATATAATTATATGATTTAGTAGGAAGCAAGTGCCCTGGAAACCAGGAACACATTCACTTCCAAGTCTTTTATTTTTTTTGGGGGGGGGGGCGGGGAATAAAGTATCCGTTTATTTATGAATTAACTATAAAGCACAAGAGAGACATATGTGGGGAATCTTCACTTCCAAGTCTTAATTAGTGATGTTTACTTTTACAAAGAATTATTGCCTTTATCATTCCTCGCTTTTTTCATTCATAAATTGAACCTAGCATCTATGTGACAGGAATGATGTAATTAAAGCTCAGCAGGAACACTGAAAAGTATAAAGCGATATAGAGTGGAAGATTTAGCAAACTTTGTATAAGGGGATTACTTTAGTACTTTAGAGGATCTAAGCCAAATAAACTCAAGGTGTAAGTTTTTGAACTCTAGAGCAGTATCCAAAGAGTTAGAGCCTTTACTCATAGGTTTGTGCAAGTATTCACCAAATGCCTGTGTGTGCCTATGGTGTCATACTGATATCCTGTTGGACAAACTTATCCCTGTGAGTCCAGAATCCCCACAGTGGAGAGTTTCCCTGGGTCTAGTTTTCAAGCACATTTGCATATTTATGCAAATCTTGACAGGGAGTTATAACCTAAAGATAGTTGCCCTGAAACACTCCTGGGTTCTGTGTCCTAATGACCCAACAGTTGGATGCTCTGCACTCATAAGAGAGTAGCCTGCCTGTCCCTCTGCAGGGAGCCCTTCTGGTGACACAGGGAGCAGGATGATGCTAAGCACTTGTGTGCATGTGGGTCAAAGGTCTGCAGTTCTCTCTGCTTGTAGAGGTTGCAATTTGACATTCAGTTGCTGCCCCACTAACCTGTTTCTTCATTAATTTATATTTTGTCGTTTTAATATTCTAGACTGTTTCATGCTGATTATGTTTGTTTCTAGGTCATTTGGGGGTTTTAACCCTATACCAGTAATCTTTTAAGTTCTTAGCTTATATATTTTATTTCTATTTAATTGTACAGTATTTGTAAAAGGATTTGCCCGTGGTACTGCTTTTTATTTCTGCCATTTCCATACCTTTCCTCCTATTAGAGTCACTTGCTTATATATTCATTTCTAACTTATAAAATAATGTTGTACTTTGTTTTCACTTGCAGTTGAAAATAGCAAGTAGGAAGTGTAGATTTTTTTCCTGTTTATTTCCAAGGCAAGAAGTCATGCTTTTTTCCAAACATTTGAGCCTTGTGCTATGAAAGGATTTTTCAGATTCCTGGTGACTCCTAGTTAAATGTGAATCGAAGATCCCTGGCTTTTCCACCATTAAATCAGGCTGCTCTACTAGCAGATGACAGGATTCTTCTGCTCACAAGTCCTCTCTCTGTCCAATTTACTCATTCAGTAATATCCAGACAGAATCACTGCTAAAATAATAGTTCCAGTGTGTGTGTGTGTGTGTGTGTGTGTGTATGTGTGTGTATGTGTATGTATATGTATATATACATATATATATTATATATACATATATAGTATATATATGTGTGTATATATATATATATACATATACATATATAACAAGCCTTAATGGCTGTTACACAATCTGTCTACCTCTTCTGTATACATAATAACTTTTGATCTAGAAAATAGACTAAAAACAGTACATTTACTAAGATATCATATAAAATTTAATAGGAGACAGTTATTATTTCTTCCAGATTGGCTTGGTTATGTCTGGCAGGATGAAGTTACTATTGGAGTGAGAATACCAGAGAACTGACACCTCAGCCTGTGCCAGTGTAACTCTTCTGGCCCCGGGAAATCATAGAGTTTGTGGGATTGCTGAAGTGAAGTTTAGCTTCCTCCTGTGACTGCTTTGTCCTGGGACTGCCTTGTAGGAGGGAGCACATTGCCTACACTGTTTGATCCCTCAGGGTTTCCCTGCTGCAGAAGAAAGCCTTTTTGTTCTGTGTTCTTATTCGCTGTTGTAGAAGGGCTCTAAGAGCAATGGAAGTATTTGAATTGAAAGATTAATATTTATTTTAAAAATAAAATGAAGCAGCGAGTCCTTACCATGTAATTGGAAGAAATTGAAAAGGGTGTAGAAAATGATGATTCTGACCTCTGTGCATTTCTTAGAAGAAATTACGAGGTTTGGTATAAGGTTTGAAAAAAAAAATGGCTTCATATGAGAAGAAAAGAAAGGGAAGAGTTACATTTTAAATAAGATATGAAAGCAAATTATTCTTATCACCGCATTCAGTACTGTATAAAGCATATCAGAAGGTTTTTCACCTATCTCAATGTAATCCATTATCCATCAATATATCTTTCCCCTTATGTTTCTCAGTCTCTGGAAACTACCATTCTGTTTTTAAGATCAACATACTTAAATTATACACAGAAGGTCATATGACAGCCATCTTTTTGTGACTGGCTTATTTCATTTAACCTAATGATCTTGGGCTTGACTCATATTTCGTTTGCTTTGCTGGTGAGTAATATTCTATTGTGTTTGTCCCACACTGGTTTTGTTCGTTCTTCACTGGATAGGCAGATAGCTCCATTTCTTGGCTCCCAGCTCTCCTGCCAGGCACTACTGCAATAGGCAGAGACATACAGGTGATTCTTCAGATTACAGATTGTTGTAGCTTATGATAGTCCTAGTTTGTCTTTTCAGGAAAATCCACATTTTCCATAATGGATATACTGATTTTTATTCCCTCCCCCGACGGGGTAAAAAAAGACTTTTCTTTTCTCACCAGCATAAGGAAAGCTGTTCTTAATGGGTGAAAAGTGTATCTCATTGTAGTTTTCATCTGGCCTTTTCTAATTCTTTTTCTGTATACAAGCTAGACATTGTTTGTCTTTTGTTGAAAAGTCTCTAATTGGAATGCTTGCTCTTTTAAAACTTGTACTCTTTGTCTTTCTGGTGTTTAAAGAGTTTCATATACATTCAGGATAATAACTTCTCAGGTGTAGAGTTTGCAAATATGTTGTGCACTCAATGGGTTTTCTTTTCTTTCATGATTGTTTATTTTACTGAGAAGGAATCTTGGTTTTTGTAAGCGCTCATGAAAATTGTGTTTACCCTTGTTTGGGTCAATTATGACATTCAGAAGGATCTCCCTTAGGTTTTCTTCTAATAGTTGCATCGTTTACATCAAAGTGTTGGTTCCGTTCTAGTTGTGTGTTGAAAATCACAGCATCTCGTTTCATTCTCCTACTCATTGTTATCCAGTTTTCCATTGATATTTCTCAATAAGGCTATAATATCCACAATCATTCTTTTAAAATAAAGTTAAAACTCTCTGGGCTCCATGTTCATGGATTTATTCTTAGACTTTCTATGCATTTCTTGTTTTCGTAGCCTTGTGTTTATGCCAATTTCATGCTATTTTGATTATTGTCATCATCTAACACACTTTGAAAACATCATACAAGGATACTGGTTGGCTCATTTTTTATCAAGAGTTCTTTGGTTATTTGTGGTTTTAGTGGTCCACTGAAATGTTAAAACTGCTTTTTCTAGTTTTGTGGAAACTAGCACTGGCATTTCTCTATGTGTTTCAGTTGCTTGTTGTGTAAAAAAGAGAAAGGGAAAGAAAACTAACAAAGGAAACTTTATAAAGGAGGAATTTATTTTGGCTCAAAGTTCCCAAGCCCAGTAGTATATCATGGTGGGGAAATTCTTAGTTTCCCCAGAAGCTAGAGACAGCCACCCATGTTATATCCACCATCAGAAAACAGGACAAGTAATGCTATTGCTCAGCTTGCTTTCGTTTTCTGACTAGGCTCTAGACTCATGGTTCTAAATTTAAGGCGAGTATACTCATCTCACATAAGCTGATCTAGATAATCTTTCATATCCATACAATAAATTCCCACCCCCACCACCCATGAATTTAAGTTCCACCAACTTGACTACTAAGATTAGGCATCACATTTCTACAACTTACTGATTTTATCGTACCATATATATCATATTATTTTAAGCTAAAATCCCCCATATTTTGTGTCCATGTGGATACCTCAAAATGCAAGATGCACACTCAGTTCAGTCTTAAAACCCTCCTTGTCTTTGAATTTTTCAACACTGTAAGTGCAGAGTCCAACTTTTCATCTAAGCCTCTTCTCTTAATATAAACCCCAATAAAATAAGACACGGGACCAGCAAGATGGTTCAGAACCTAAGGGTACATGCTACCAAGCCCACTGACCCCAGTTCTAGTCCACTGACCCCAGTTCTAGCCCACTGAGCCCAGTTCTACCCACTGAGCCCATTTCTAGCCCACTGACCCCAGTTCTAGCCCACTGACCCCAGTTCTACCCACTGACCCCAGTTCTAGCCCACTGACCCAAGTTCTAGCCCACTGACCCCAGTTCTAGCCCACTGAGACCAGTTCTAGCCCACTGAGCCCAGTTCTACCCACTGACCCCAGTTCTAGCCCACTGAGCCCAGTTCTAGCCCACTGGCCCCAGTTCTAGTCCACTATCCCCAGTTCTAGCCCATGGACCCCAGTTCTAGTCCACTGACCCAAGTTCTAGTCTTAGACCTATATAATGGGAGGAGAAAGCTAACTCCTGTAAGCTGTCTTATGGTCTCCACAAGCTTATATACTGTAGCACATGCATGTCATAGAAACAAATAAGTGTTTAAATTGTAAAATACAAACAGGTTATATATTTCTGATATCCAAGACAAAAATAAACGTTTCATTTCCTAAAAAAGAAGAATGGGGCATAGGAAAGAGTTATTAGACAGACCCCATCAAGGCAAACAAAATATCCTTCCCCTCCCATGTGTATCTCAGTCTTGTGATAGAATCATGTGCCCTCCTCCAACTCTCTAAGGTAGCGCCAGTCTTCCATCTCTGCTGAATTAAACACATATTACCTACCTCTTGACCCAAATACTACATCACGCATGCAACCTTCATTGGCAGACATCTCACTGTCCTGATATCTGTGACACGTGAGACTTGCTATTGCAACTTGGTCTCAATTTTCAGTTTCATAAAGTGGCCTTTGGGGGCATCCTTAAGGGACTCACTTCTGGCAAAATGTCTGGCCTCTGAATCCTCTGGATCTGTGCTCAGGTTCTGTGGTTCCTTCTGTTTCCCATCTGTCATGACCTCAAAACAAGTACCATGTGGATAGTGCGTCAAAGCACTCATTGGCTCAGGGTGGGTCATCTCCCTCTTAGATCGCAGCTGCATTGGTGTTTGTGTGCTCAGCTTATGCACTTTCCTGTGTGACTGTTTCTTATGGAGAGAAACTCCTCAGTTGCAATCTCAGTTCAAGCTTCTTTCTTTCAAATGTTCAAGCATCTTCAGTAGATGCAGGCTTCTGTGGGTAGGATCTATTCCTCCAGATACCGTTCTCTTATCCCAGTGCAAGACACTGTTCCTCTTTCATACACTAATGTGTATAACACTTACATATGCTTAGTCCTCTGCACCCAGTTCAAATTTTCAAATGTTTTCTTAACACCTCTTCATTCATAACTTCACAAATATTTCTCTCTCTCTCTCTCTCTCTTTCTCTCTCTCTCTCTCTCTCTCTCTCTCTCTCTCTCTCTCTCTCTCTCTCTCTCAGGACTGGAGCTGTGAGCATTAATCATAACATAGCCTAAATACTAACAGTTCTTATAATTCCCTCAACCAAATAATTAAGTCTATCACCTCTATATTTAGTCTCACTCAAGTCCTCTGGCCATGGATTAAACACAGCCAGATTCTTTACTAGAATACACATGCATAGCACCTGAGCCAGGTACTAGCACACCCTTTGTTCCTCTCTTAAACAACACAGGAGGTCTCCACTATCCATATTTATCTCCACATTCTTTTATTCCAACCTCACACCAGAATAACACATTAATACCTCCTGCACTCAAGAACTTGTCTAGCCCCATGTTGACTGTGGCAGGGAATATTTGACACCAGGAGTCTGACACATCTGGCCATATTGTATCTACAGTCAGGATGCAGAGAACGATTGTACTAATGCTCAGTACACCCTTCCCCTTTGATTCAGTCCAGGAATTCTGCCTGTGGAATGGTACTACCCATTTTAAGGATAGGTCTTCCCATTTTTAATAGCGTAATCTAGGTAGTCCATCACAGACTGTACAGGAACATGTTTCCACTGTTATGTCAAATTTCATCAAGTTGACTCTCTCAGTATTAATCATCCCAGTAAGGTCTGTATTGAAACTGGAAATCATTTTGGATGTTGTGAAAATTTTGGCACTATTCATCATTCCAATCCACAAACTCAGGATGTCTTTATTTTTCCATATGTACTCTTCAATTTCTTTTAGCAATATTCTAAAATTTTCATTGCAAAGAATTTTCACCTCTTCAGTTCAATTTGATCCTGGATATTGCTTTGTGGTTTCTATAAATGGCGATGGTTTGTTCATTCTTTTTCAGATATTTTGCTATTGATGTTTAACAGCATTGCTGAGTTTTCTATGTTGCTTTTGTAAGAAGCATCAACTTTACTAAGTTCTTTTATTAGTTCTAATTCTTTTTCTGGGAGAATCTTTGGTTTTTATCTCTATAAGACCATCTGTGAACAGTAAGAATTTGACTCATTTGTTCTGAGTACATATGCTCTTTCTTTTTCTTTCTTGATTGGATTTCCAACTCTATGTTAAATACATAGAGAGAGAGAAGACTCTTAAAAAAAAAAAGAAAAGAAAGAAAAAAAAAGCTTCCCTTCTATGATGTTGAGGTACCCTCTTTAGATTAAGTTGTGACATCATCCTATATTTTATTGTTCCCTTTATCTATTATGTTGAGATACATTCCCCCTATGCTTTATATATATTAATTGCTTCTGTCTGACAGGAGATGTTAGATTTTGCCAAATGACTTTTGCTACCCTTGAGGTATAGTATAGTTTCTGTCCTTCATTCTCCTAATGTGGCTTGCCGTGTTTGTACACTCGATATGCTGATCCAACTTACTCTCCACCACAGGAATGGATCCAACTTGAACACGTTAATTAACATTAAAACTAATTAACATCTGCATTTTAAAAAAGAAGGTCAGTCTGAGAGCCACCTTTAGTGGTGTGTTCCTTTCTTTCTTTAGTAGGGGAGTGACTGCAGATTCATAGAATGTTTTCGTCTCTGTAACTGCTCTTTTGTTGTGAAGAGACACCAAAACTAAGGCAACTCTTATAAAAGAAAGCATTTAATGGAGGGCTTATTTACAGTTTCAGAGCTTTAGTCCATGATCATTGTGGCAAGGATCATGGCTGAAAATATAGCTCTGGTGGAGTAGCTTAGAATTCTATGTCCTGAGTTGTAGTCAGGGAGAGAGAAACTGGACCTGACTTAGGTCCACCCCCAGTGACACACCTCCTCCAACAAGGCCACTCTACTCCAAGGCTGTACATCTCAATACTTCTAATCCTTTCAAAGAGTTCTACTCCTTAATGATTAAGCATTGAAAACTATAATTGTGCCTATTGGTATGTGCAGGCGGTCGTGCATTTTTATTAAAATTACCACAGTTTTTAAGAATTCTTCTCCAGTTCTGCACAATAACTTGAGAGTGCTTAGTAATTCTTCAACTGTTTGCTAGAACTCATCAGTAACATTTAATTTGGTTTCGCTTGTTTGTTGCGGCTTTTTTTCATTAAAAAAGATTTATTATTGATTCAGTGTCATTAGTTTTGATTGGTGTGATATATTTTCTGTTTCTTCTGACTTAGTCTTGGTAAGATATATATATATATATATATATATATATATATATATATATATATATATATGCGCGATAATTATTTGTCCATTTCTCTGGGTGGTCAGGCAGTGTTGTTGCCATTTATGGTTGTTTACAATATTTTCTAATTATCCTTTAAATTTCTAAGGTATCACTTGTAATGTCTTCAGCTACATCCCTTGTTTTGTGTATTTGAGCCTCGTTTCTACTTAGTCTGGCTTATGGTTAATCTACTTTGTTTTCTTTTCAAATAGCCAGGCCTTTGTCTTGCTAATCTTGCGTGTTGTTTTTCTTCCTTGCTTGTTTTAGTCTGTAATTTCTTTCTGCCTAGACCTCTCTTATTTCCTTCCAATAAATCTGGGATTAGTTTGTTCTCCTTTGTTTGCTGCTCCGAGTTGCAATGCTAAGCAATTTATTCCAGGAATTCGTGGTTTGTTGGGTTAGAAGTTGACCTTTGTGAGCTGCTGCTTCTTCATGTGAGGCTTTCCCACACTGTGTCTCTTTCTTCAATTGTTCAGGGAACCTTTAGAATTTATTATTTATGTAATCTCAGAACTACTGTTGCCTTTTCTTTCTGATTGTGATTTCAATCTATTTAATCTATTGGTGGAGGTATGGCTACTCCTTCTTAGTAACTCACTATATGGAGTATATTATTGTGTCTTTCACTTTTAACCTGTGTAATCCTTTAGTGATAAAATGAGCTAATTGTAAATATCATGGTATTTAAAAACTATTTTTAAACTATAGAGATACCATTTTTTAAATTTAATTTTAAAATTATTTTAGCTGTGTGTGTGTGTGTGTGTGTGTGTGTGTGTGTGTATGCATTTGTGTGTGTGCATTTGTGTGTATGTGTAGGTGTTTTCGAGGCTAGAGCTGTTGGATCCTTCTAAGGCTGGAATATCAGGTGGTGACATAGATCCTGTGAAGTAAAGTAGGGCTTTCTCTAACATTTAACTGTTCACTCATTTCTCTACCTGAGGCACAGTTTTAAACAGAAGTTTATTTAATGCGATAATATCTGTATCAACATCTAAATTCAACATCATAAACATAAAAAATTCTTTTAGTGCTGTGTATTTCTCATTTGTTTGGTAACTGGTCAAAGAACCCATTAAAATAATCTTCTTTTTAATCTTTATGATCTAGCAAAAGCTAGTCTAGTCCAATTCCATGAAACACATTTTCCTGGCCTCAAGATTTTGTAGTTGTATACACTTACAGTAGCCCTTGCCTTCCTGCCTCATTTTACTAATTGGGAATCTGCCACTCTTATTCCCAAGAGACATGATAGGGGATTCTCCATGGTATTGTTCTGATTATAACATTGTTTCACTACTTTAAGGTGAAACTTCTCCTTGTCCATACAGGTACATTTTTCATAGTCAGCTGGATAAGATCACTAGAGCAGAGTGTGGTCCATCTTAGTCAACCACAGTTGACCTGTAATCCAAGAGCACAATACCAGTGACACCATAACTTTTCTGTCACCCTTCAGTAAATGCTGCGTGATTAGCTTTCATTAAGGTTCTGTAGTGTCCTCATTCGCTAACTTTCTTACCAGGGAACAATTTTCATATCAGAATACCAAGATATGAATCAGAGTTCAGCAGAAATAGTTTTATAATAGAGCAAAATCATTGAGATCTATTCAGATTTCTCAGGTCACAATGACTCCGTGAGAATCATCTTATCTGTGTGAGGAGCTCACAGATTTATTGAGCTGATTCTATGGCAGGAGAAGCATTGGTCTGCTGCCTTCTACTAGAGCAGGTCAAGTGCTACTCATGGGCATTGAAGAGAGTCAATCTCTTTACCACTTGTCTCCCCAGTTAAACTTCAGGTAGCACTTATCCATTTACTTTCTCTAGTACGAAGAAGAATGTAATTGTTTAAAATCAAATAGCCTGTACATTAATAAATGGATTTTAGCTTTAAGTATCCTAGCATTTGCCCATGAAAGATAATGTACACTCTCTATTTGAGATGCTTAAAAGTATAAAAGAGAATTTAATTTCTACTTCCCAGAAACTTGTGACCCATTATTCCCCATTCAGTCAAATAAGATGACAAGCTCCTGGAATAATGAGGTGCAAAGGTCATTAGAAGAACACAACAATTAATATTTTTTGGTATGAGGACATTATTTGAAACTCAAAACACATAATAGAAAAATCTAAAAGTATGGTGATCCTTCACTCTGGCACTAAAGGAGTCCATGTGTATGCATCTGTGATATATGTTAATTTTTTCTTATTTGTCACTTTTTTGTTTTTCTCTCGGTGTAGACAACACACTAAAAAAACACACAATAGAATTTTATACTAGACCTTGTACTAAGTTTCTTCTTTTTTTATATGCAATGAGTTATGTTATCAAGTCAATTTTTCAGAGCAGATCAGCTAATATTCTATAAAATGAACCTCTAGCTGGGCGGTGGTGGCACACGTCTTTAATTCCAGCACTTGGAAGGCAGAGGCAGGTGGATTTCTGAGTTTGAGGCCAGCCTGGTCTACAAAGTGAGTTCCAGGACAGCCAGGACTGCACAGAGAAACCCTGTCTCGAAAAACAAAAAACAAAAAAACAAAACAAAAACGAACAAGCAAACAAACAAAAACAAAACAAAAAATTAACCTCTAATTCATGGTATAAAATAAAACAGAAATAAAAGTCTAAGGTATCACAATTTATGTATCTTCATTTTTATTACTTTCTGTGTAACTGAATTTGTAAACAAGCCTAGTTGCATCTCAAATATGTGTTTAATGGGTGTTTTGACAAAATTTAGCCTCAAAATGTCTCTCAAGTTTCTAATATTAACTCCTCCTTGAACATTAGGAAAAACCAAAAATATGTACACTATTAGCAAGCATTGAACAACTCACATTATGAATGGATGACATTGATGGTTTTAATTTTTAACTGATTGCAAGGCAGCATCTTCTTTGAGGGAAAACATAATAAGTCAAACTTTCCACAGACAGATTCTCTCATTTTCCTGATCTGTTTCCAGAAAGATCTTCTTATAGAAACAGAATGCTAGTTGGTCTTCTCTCTCATGTCCATATTTAACTTGTCCATTCTTATTTAAATCTCTTTGTAGCTGAATATACTGGAGTGGTGTGTGTGTGTGTGTGTGTGTGTGTGTGTGTGTGTGTGTGTGTGTCTGCATGTATGTAGGTTGTATTGTGTTTTGAAGTTTTGTTCTTTTGTTTATTTTGGTCAAGAGTATGTAACTATAGCAGTCATAGTAAAACATGCCTAAAAATTATCTCAAATGTGAATCTGTAAGGATGGCACACAACCCAGTTCTCTCTTGACTCGATTGAATTCACATCATCCCCACTGATTTTGCTTTCTGGGTATTGAGAGTTAGGTGTCAACCTATACATTGCTTTATCAAATAGAACATAAGGTACAATTTATAAATCTTAATGTTTCAGGCCATTCTCAAACTGCTTGGAATAGCAAAGGTTCATAATGGAAGCTTTGTTTATTTTTTTTCTTTTAAAAGCAAAAATCTGAAATGAAAACTACATTCTGCTTTAAAGCCAAAAATCAAGGCTATATTGATTTATAATGTTCTATTGATTCACTGGAACATTTGTTTTGTCTGGTGAGCACGTTACATGACCAGATAAGATTGTATCAGGTATTTTTAACAAAATGAGATTCTGAAATTACATGAACAGGGTGATTAAATTGGCATTTTGTGGTATTTAATCTCATACAGGGTTTATTAAGTACAGGTAGCTATCTATTAAAGAACCCTATATAATAGTTACATCTGAACTTGAAATTAGATTGAAATTACCTACTCATTCTGTCAGTCTCTGGTTTGCTTGGAAGGATTTTTCACAGCAATATTAGCTTCTGATAGAACCTATGATTGATGCTAACTTCTCTTTTAGGCATAATCAAATTTGCTAAGAACCATGGAGTGGTACTGGACCAAACAGACCTCCAAATAGATCTATGAACACATTTATGACATTCATATACTAATATGTGCGTTTTAATAAGATGTTTCTGGTTTAACCCTCTGCCTTATTCTGTAGCATATATCAGTCTGTTCCTTTTGTGTAAACACTCAAGTCCCCCATTCTATCGATTATCCCTTCCACAGATAAGATCCTGTGAATCCCTGCAAACCTCATGTACCATGTGAAGAACATTTTGGCCTTTGACCTTTGATTTGTTATATGTATAATGCAGTGATTTTTCAGATAGCTGACGTTGGGACTGAAACTTGTCACCTCTCTCATCAGCACCAATTGCAGACTGAATAACTTGTTCTCCGGATTGAGTGAAGGAGCAGGTGACCAGTCTCCAGGGATGAGTCAAGTGCATCCCTGCCATCAGACAAAGATAGCTGGGAGTCACCATGTGTTTTCTCTCTTTGATTCCGGAGGCTTCCCTTAATGCCTCTGAATACCACCACCATCACCCCCATAGCTTTCTGTTCTTTCCAGCTCTCTGCCCCCCCCAGCTCAGATTCTCCCTGTTGCTTTCCTAATTTGCTTTTCCCACACTATACTAGCTCTGACCAGAACCTCTTCCCAAAATCTTAACCTAGCTGCAAAACTAAGTTGCTGTCTTGGAACATCTTCCTCTGCTGCCTCTCTTCACTTGAATCTCTGGATTCCCTATACATCAGCTTGCATCTTGTTCTCGTAATGCCCGCCTTTCTTCTGCCAAGGAAGGACCTTTGCACGTCCTTTTGCAGACAACTCTTACCGTATTTATTTCCTCACTATTCTCAGTGATTACTTCGACCATCAGTTTGCCAAAGAAGATATCCCAGGCCCTCAGGACCTATATTCCACAGAATTCTGAAATTACCCTGTGCAATGCACTATATCCATTTTATTTGCTCTGCATATTGCTCATTGTTTGGTGCTCTATTTTTGCTTTACCTACTTGATAGGCAGCCTGCTGTGCACTGTACTGGGCTGGAGGTTTTAGCTTAGCCGGGAGGTGGGTGAGTACAATCCAGAGCCTTGATTGAAGATAATAGCGTGGGCAAAGAATATACATACCCAGGAACAGCTTTAGAGAGCTGGTTCAGTTTATTGGGGAGTATGTGCCTGGGGAGTTGGGCTGGGTCTCTGGGGCAAGCTCTGTTTAGCCTTGCACATTTGTCCAGGACAGGTATGTAGAAGTCACGTCATCCACATACTCAGAGGCAAGAGGATCTGAGTGGGAAAAAAATCTTATAAAGTCAAATAAGCGAGGCCTGAAAACTGTCGTGATAGTATAATCTTACTAGGGCTGATAGTGGGACAGCCAACTTTCTGGTGCCAGGTTGGGACCTGAAAGGGAGACAAAGCCTACTGTCATCATCTGAGGTATCCCCCGTTGACACTCTCCTCAACCCTGCCTCCATCATGGTCCCACAATCATTTAGTTTTGGGAGCTGCTCTTCTAAAATAGAATCTGTGTGCTGTGTTGGCCAGCATTTCCTTTCAGTCACATTCTTCTATTTTCTAAAGCATTGCTCAAGGTCTTAAATGTTCATCACATAAGCATAATACAATGAAGATATTAGCTACTGGTCTTGTTGCTATGTACGGTAAAAATATCCTACAAAAACAAGTTAAGGAGAACAGGATTTACCTTTCCAAGAGATCCAACCAGCATGCCAAGAAATGAGTTGGGGCAGGAACAGGATTCCCCTCCTTTTATTGTATGCAGTCCAGAAACAAAGGAAGGAGCACACTGCTCAGCTCAGTTTCTTGTTTTTAACTCAGTCCAGTGCCCCAGTGAGTAGAATGGTTTAGTCACATGAACCATGTGTCTTCTCAGTTTAGTTGAATCTAGACATGTGCAGACATGGTGATTATAAATGGCATTCAGTTGATAATCAAGATTAACCATCATAAATGAACATACATAAAATGAAATAAAAATGAAAATAAAAGGGTAATAATACCTTGTGGAGAGGTAATAGAGTCCCATGCAGACTGATCTACAGTTACAAACACTCGGAGAAGCCTTAATTAGGATTTGTCTTTCAGGTTAGTGGTCCCTGTGCTCCCTGCCTAGCCTTCCCCACTAGAGCATCTTATGCTGTCTTCTCTCTCTGCTTTGGTAGTTGACGGACAGTGGCAGGAATGGAGTTCATGGAGCCACTGCTCAGTGACGTGTTCTAATGGGACACAGCAGAGGAGCCGGCAGTGCACAGCAGCTGCTCACGGAGGCTCTGAGTGCAGAGGACCATGGGCCGAAAGCAGGGAGTGCTACAACCCTGAATGTACAGGTAAGGCCAGTTCCTGTGTACCAATGACACTGATGGTTCACAAAACCTCAAAGAGCCATGCCAGACAGTCATACAATGAAAGGTAATTATATAGTCTTATGGACAAATCCAATTAGTTTATTTTACTGTATACTGTGAAAATCAAGTCTGAGTAGTCATGAGATTCTGAGATCAAATAACAACTGAGCTAATAAAGGTTAGCACTAGGCATACAGGTTTTAAAAGTAAGTTCCCTAGGAACCTGAATAGTCAGACACCCTTAAATAATTCTTCTAATCACAAAATGCTCAGTCAAATATTTGGAAAAAGTTTACTCTTGGCAGTAAATTAATAACAGTTGAAGGGATGTTAATATCCTAAATCTCACACACTGCTAAAGCCATGCACAGCTGCTACTGCTGTTAAGCAAGACCCTTTTCTTTCAGCCAATGGTCAGTGGAATCAGTGGGGTCACTGGAGTGGATGTTCCAAGTCTTGTGATGGCGGCTGGGAGAGGAGAATGAGGACTTGTCAGGGCGCAGCTGTAACAGGACAGCAGTGTGAAGGCACAGGTGAAGAGGTACGAAGATGCAGTGAGCAGCGGTGCCCAGGTAAGAAGAGCCCGCCACGTGTGTGCATTTGTGCACATGTTTAAGTGCATTCATGCGTGCATGTGTTTGTGTATATGTGTGTGTGTGTATGTGCATATGAACATTCAGCTGAATATAACACCACCTGAATTAAAAGGTTGATACTAATAAATGGCAATTCACTTGGTTTTTTTTTAAATAATATATGACAGATATGTCTGAATAGTTCTACAGGGTTTATTTGTTGAAAAATGACATTGAAATACATGATAGCCCAATTGTATCTACAAAGAAATAACTAGGTTGTGTATAATTTATATCATTTCAGTATATTTTCTACTATTTTTAGGAAATTTGCTTATTGGGGATACAAAAACTTTCTTAAATCATAATAATTTGCTTAAGTGTTAAGCAATGAAAAGGTACTGTTAAAACTCACATAGCTTCATTTTTAAATAACTGATTAATGTCTCATTGATGGATGACCTTAGACATCTCAATTTACCTAGTTTTTTTCCAATTTTCAATCATAAAAATATACTATGAGTAAAATATCAGCTGCTGTGGCTAGTGAATGAGATGTGCATGTAAGCACAGATGGTAACATGGCCAGACACTGTCCATACCCTATTCATTTTTAGCAAAGACTTTTTTTAGAATACTGGATCCTTTCCTTAGAATAATTGTAGCACACTGAGAACTCAGGAAATAAGTAAGTAACCTTGATTTTAGGATGATGCCAGAGATGATACTGAGACAAACAGAAACAGGTGATAGGTTGGTCTTCTACCTGCCCAGTGGCATGAACTGGGAGGATATAAGTGCCTTGTTGTGTTTATTCTATGGGTGTGCTGCTTTGGATTGACTGTGGTTTGAAGGGATGTAGAATCACGTTGGAGAAGAACCTCTGGGCTGGGTGTGTCTGTGAGAAACCATCCATACTAGGCTAACTGAGGTGGGGAGGCCCGCCCTGACTGAGGTGGGGAGACAAGCCAAGTCCCAGCACTCATGTCCTGCTGCATCCTGACTGTGGATGCAAGCTGCCTCAGACTATAGCCAACCTGTGAGCCAAAAGGGACTCTGTCTTTCTTAAATTGCTTTTGTCAAAGCATGTGCTCCCAGCAACGTGACTAATTGACTAATACAGACCTTTGGTTTTAAGAAGTAGAGTCATTGTTACAATAAATCTGACCTTGCCGTTCTTAGGGCTTTGGAACTGGTAAGTGGAAGAGATGTGGAATAGTTTTGAAATTTTATGTGCAAGGACCCTCAAACTATAAACATAGCATGGGGCAGTCGGGTGGGATGTTAGAAAAGTCGATGATGCAGACAAATGTGGACGGACAGTGGAAGCCTGGTCCAGAGTTTGGGGAGGTGGAAATGAGCAGCATCAGAAATTGGATTAGAGGACAGACATTCATGCGGTATTCTACATGAACATCTGGCAAGGCATCTGGCTGCCTTTGCCCATAGCTTGAGGGCTTGAGAGAGGTTGAATGTAAAGTAATGCAGACAGGATAACTGTCATTCTGGGCCACAGCTCCTGCCTACTGCACTCATTCAAGTCTTAGAGAAAGCAAGAAAACAAAAGAGACATAGTGTATGAAAGTGCTTTCCACGCAAGCCTGCTAGCCTGGATTCTATCTACGAGGCCCACAATGGAAGGAGAGAAGTTGTTCCTCAACATCTGCTCTTTGATCTCTGCATGGCATGCATGCTACTGCATTGATATATACACATAACAAACTCATGCATCATGTGCACGTAAACATAGCCACACAGAGGCATACACAGATATACATTCACACTAGTAACAATGATGGTGGTGGCGGTGGTGGTGGTGATGTTGAAATACTTTAAGTGAAGCAGAGCATTATTAAAATCCATGTATTTTGATGATGTAAAGTGTGTGGACATTGAAGAATAAGTTGACACTCTGCACTAGAACAACCTCATGGATGTTCTAAGTGAAAGAGCTTACCCATCAAAGACTCCTTCCAGTAAACAGTTCATTTGAATCATGGAGCCTAAACTGAAAATGTTGCTGAGAGGATTCTTTGAGAGCATCTTATTTGGGAAGTTCTCACTAGAGTCAGCTCACAAAAGCTGATGTGAATATGTACCAAAAGACTCCATCTCTGTCCTGAGAAGGCAACACAAACTTGGCAGCATCACTACCTTTGTGCTAGTTGAGGAGGTATGTAAGACACCAGTGGAGGAGTTACAGAGGCATGTGTCATGATTCCACAGAGCTGATAAGCCCAAGCATCATGTGTCAAACCAGGCATCTGGTGGCAGTGAAAGAGGTCCTGAGAGGCCACTTCATGATGCTGTGAAGGTAAAGCCTACGTTGTGATGGGGTCTTATGGTGGTCAGATGTCAGACCATGAGGCGTCCACCAATTAAGACTGTAGATAAGAAGCAGGGGTTGCCCAGGAGAGAGGCTAGGTTTGTTACAGGCAGCAGGGCTGGAGGGGCTAGCCTTCTTAAGCCACTTGGGGCTCCCATGATTCTGTCTGAAGTTCCAGACGATGAAATGAAGCTGCAGAATTTGTAGCCTGTGCTGACAGGGTTCCATGTTGGTTTGCCTGATCATTTCCCTCTCTCCATTCTCCATTAGACACTTTTCTGTGCTAGTTTGCTTTGTAAGTCTCTCTTTCTTCATAGAAAATCATCATCATGACATCACCTGGAGTCTTCAGTGACACTTGGACTTCGTATTTTGGGTCAGTGTTAGGACTGTTCAAAACTATGAGAACTTTGAAGTTGGACTGAATACATTTTGCATGATGAGATAGTCATTAGCCTGTTGTGACAGGAGGTAGAGGTTAAGTACTGAAAGTGTGCTTTGTGTTAAGGTAACAAATGGTAGACATGAAATGGATTTTATTTGTCAAGTTGACAGAATGTAGAATCACCTTAGAGACAAATCTCTGAGTAGGTTATTTGGGGTGGGAAGATCCACTCTATCTCCCTGATTCAAAAATAAATAAATAAATACATACATAAATACATACATACATAAGAAAGAAAGCAGAGCACATCCGGCTTGCCTTCCCCACCCCACCATGATTCTCTATTGCCAATGGAAAGTGACAGCTACTTCAGGTGTCTGTTGCCCTGCATTCCCCTCCGTGATGAACTGTATTAAACTATGAGCTGGAAACCATCTACTCCTTAAGTTGGCTTTGCCAGGGTGTTTTGTGAGAACAGCAAGGCAAAAGTTTCATTCGTTTTGGCTACCTGGTTACAGATTATGGCTGCATCTTTGCAGCGTAGAAGCTATTGATTTCTACTTAGAATGAGCCCCTCAGTGTAAAAATGCAAGATTTCTAAGAGTTGCCCAGAAGTCAAAACATCACATTTCTCTAGAATCAAAATGCTAAAAGAGTTGCCTCCGTTTGACACTGATAATCACATCATCAACTAGAGTCTTTTTGCATTTCCATTAAATTTGTTTATATTGTTGGGGTAGGTGTTCAGACCTGCCACAATACACATCTAGACTTCAGAGGACAGTTGGGGAGTCAGCTCTCTCTTTCCTACTTGTCGGTCCTGAGAGGTGGTCAGGCAAGACAGCAAGCACCTTCATCCTGGGAACCATCTTTCTCTTTGGTCCAGAAACTTGAGCTTCAAGTTGTGCATTTTTTGTCAGTGGGTTTCCTTCTGGTGTGAAATCTAAAATTAGTTTGGCTAATTCTCCAGGCCATGTGGATTCAGAATGATAAGAGACACACAGCAGGCAGAGCTCCTCTGTGAGGGATGCCTAGACAGATTAACAAAGAAGTCCCTGCACTGCGTGAGAATTGACAAGCTTTAAACAAAAACATTTGTTTTGCCAAAGGAGAAATTTCATTAGAACAGGAAAGCATTTCAAGCAAGCCCTTCTTGATATGGGAAGGTACTGGAAGCAGCCGTCTCAGCGTAGGGAGCTTATTGACTGCCCACAACCGCAGCCTATTAACTGTGCACAACTGCATTTCATCTGCAAAGGTAAAACAGGACACCTGCAATCAGATTTACAAAGATTGCCACCTGCTGTTGGAAAAACATTTCACAGCTCTGTTTGTAGGGACGTTGCATGTTTTATTTGCTCTGTTTACTTGTTAGGTTTCACGATTTAAGACAGATCAAACATTATCAAATAACACTGAAAACACTATTATAAGACACTATATTTTGGCATTAGCATTTTTATTTCTTTGTTTTCAGGTAGGTGGTTGGAAAACAATGGCAATTTATTTGCAAATATATCGTTCCCTGGTGAAACCTACTTCTTAAATTAGATAAATAATTCCTTTATTAGTGCAATCACCAAAATGTTCTCACTTACCCACATAGCTATATCAAGTTTGGGTTGTTTTTTTGCTATAACTTAATCTGATATTTTGCACAAATTGCATTATTCATTTGTAGATATTCTGAACTGTTAATTTCAAAATTTTCCTCTGTTGAAGATGGGTTGTTTTTATCATAATATTAGCTATATCTATCCACTAATGCCTCATATGTAGTCAGTTTCTTCAATAAAGCAATATTTGTAAATAGTTATTTTACAGTTTTACACAGGTGGAACTGACTTATATACTAAGTTCTAAGCCTTAGAACTACATTAACCCTATGTGAGTTCCTCATCGTGGCCACCATTATTCCCCCTGTGAATGACAGTATAGTGGTCCTAATTCCAGCCAAGATATTGCTTCCGGTATACACATTGACAAACGTATTGGAAAACTATTCATATCACCTTAACATTTGCTCAGGCACTTTTCTTGTCAGTCACAAAGCTTCAAAAAAATGTTTTGGTTTAAAACCAGTATTTTCCCAGCATTATTTTTAATATTGTTTATTCTTGACTGAGGAGGGGAGACATGGAAACAACTAGCATTTATTTTTATGCTTCACTTAATCTGAATTCAAAAACAAATTAATCAACCTTTGTGCAGAGACCATCTGTTGTCAGAAAGGAAAAATGTATGTACATCTTCTAGATAAGTAATGAAAATTAATTTTCTAGATTTAATCAAACACTATTACATCATCTACAAAACAGATAAAATATGCCCAGCAAGATTAAGAGGTCTCTTTTCGGGTAAATTGACTAGGACAATAACGTCATCGACCCCCTGCCCCAATAAGATGTTTCATTTGTTTTCATAAGAAAACAGGGCCATAGCAACCAAAACTTAAGAATACTACTGGTTGGGAAATAGAATCACTCCAGGGGAGATAATTAAGCGTCCCCATTTTTAAATTGGTCAAGCTCACCAAATAATGATTCCATTTATCTCCGTCTCCTCTCACACCCTCGGGTGCTGATGGGTAAATGGTAGGGTGGTAATAACTTCACTTCTTTTGCTCTCTATTACAAGGTGAAACAACCTTTCAAATTCACTTTTTCCAGGTAACATTATTCAGAAATCAAAATTTACTAATGGACTGTCGAGCTATAACTTTTGTGCTCCCTGACAGACCAGCATACTAATGTCCATTATTTTTGAATTACTAATCGCTAAGTTGGAATCTATCACTATTGCTTACAGATGGCTCTTCCTCTGCAAATAAAGTTTGCTTGTTGGGGTCACCGTTGCTTTGTCTGTCATGCTGAGTGAAGCTTGCTGGTGGACTGCATTCAGGAACACCTACATATAAGTGGCTGCATGATGAGCCGGGGGCCGGGGAGGCCAGAGATGAAGCAAGTTGATATTTACCCCTAGATCTCCCTGGCAAAGGAGAGCAGCCGTAGCCCTAGTGATGCGAAACACATCGCGTCTTCAACTTTGTGATGTTGTTCATTAGCCAACAACACAAGGTCATATTGTAAATATAAGCACTTCTTCCCTGACCCAGCCCTACCCCATCCCCACTTAAGAGATGCCATGTAGATGCCATGTGTCTCAGAGAGAGGCCTCATCTTCACTGTTTCCCCCAAGGTAAAAGAAAGAATTAAAGAAAGGGACTTTACTCATTTGGCACTTGCATCTCTGCAGGGGATCGCCTATCACCATCTGAAGCAATGCTTTTAAACCTTTAGTGGGCTTAAGATCCACGCAGGGAGCTTGTTGAAGCTCGGAGCTGAGCATCAGAGACTGGGTTAGGTAGAGCTTGTGTGGATTTGCGAGTTTACATTTCTAATTGCTACAAGGTGATGCTGATGGTAATGGCCTCTGGGTCATCTTTTAGACTGCAGTGACCTAATACTAATATCATCAAGTAATCATAATAAAATTATGATTGAAACTTAACAGAGAAATGAAATGAACTCTTTATATCAAGGTCTTTTGGTGAAAGTAGACATGACTGCCTGGACAGACTGCCGAGTTTGATTTAACTCATGCTTCTACACAAATGACGAAGGGTGCTGTCTGTAATACATTGCCAATTAATTAACTAATTAATTGATTGATTAATTAAAAAGAAAATAGGGCTAGTATAAAGGATCACTTATTATTCAATTTTCAGTCCACCAATTTTCATTTTCCCTGCTCCATAAAGAGCAAGAGAAAATAATATTATCATGGAGACAAGTTTGAGGTAAAAATCTACAGTGCTGGGAAACAGCTCTTCTCAGTTCCTGCAGCAGGCAGGCTGTGTCCTGGTCAGCTTTTTGTCAACTAAACAGCAGCTGGCGTTATCCAGGAAGAGGAACTACAATTGAGAAAATGCCTCCTTTCGGTTGCCTATAGGAACTTTATTAGGGCATTTTCTTGATTGATGATTCACGTTGGAAGGCATAGCCTACTGTGGGTGGTGCCAACCCTAGGAAGGAGGTTACTATAGAAAACAGGCTGAGCCAAACCATGGGGCTTATGCCAGTAAACGAGGTAGCTCAAATCCCTTAGCTTCAGTTTCTACCTCTGGATTCCAGGCCTAAATTCCCTTGCTGATGGATTGCTACTTGGATGTTTTGGTCAAATAAACCTTTTCCTCTCTGAGAAGCTTTTAATCATACCCTCTTTACCATAGCCTTGTGTCTTAGAGTTCTACTGCTGGGAACAGACACCATGACCAAAGCACCTCTTATAAAGGACACCATTTAATTGGGGCTGGCTTACAGGTTTAGAGATTAAGTACATAATTACCGAGGCAGTAATATGGCAGCATGCAGGCAGGCATAATTCAGGAGAAGCTGAAAGTTCTACATCTCATTCCAAAGGCAAACAGAAGACTGACTTCCAGACAGCTAGAACAGCTTAAAGACCACGCCCACAGTGGCCCACTTCCTCCAACAAGGCCACACCTCCAACTAGTGCCATTCCAGGCCAAGCACATTCAAACCACCACACATAGAAAGCAAAGACATTCCCATGCCTCTCTTCCTAGACATGAGCATGTATGTCTTTGGTGTTTCTCATCTTCCAGAGTGAAAGCTACAGCATGCATCTGCAGAATTTCTGTCCATGGTATAAGAGGCTAAGAGCAGCCGGGTGTGGTGGCACACGCCTTTAATCCCAGCACTCCGGAGGCAGAGGCAGGCAGATTTCTGAGTTCGAGGACAGCCTGGTCTACAAAGTGAGTTCCAGGACAGCCAGGGCTATACAGAGAAACCCTGTCTCGAAAAAGCCACAAAAAAAATAATGTTGTGAGGGAAAAATCACAAAAAAAAATCATACTGACCCATCCAACAAAAAAAAAAAAAAAAAAAAAAAAAAAAAAGAGGCTAAGAGCAGAGAAGTGCTGTGTCTAGTTACATTTACTTGTCTTCTCCACAGGTGCCGGTGAGTATGCTGGTGGGTTAATAATCAACCCTACGAAAACTTTTTTTTTAGAGACAAGTGTAGGACATGTAACAAATCAGGCTGTTATAAATGGTATGTACCGGTCCATTTTGATGTTAGATGTAATAATTTTCATAAGGCTGAAGATGTCAGTTTAAAACTCTCATTTCCTTATCCAAAGAGAAAACTATAGAACCATTTACAAATGGCCATAAGTTGTGTTCTTACTTCAAGCTGCTGTGAGTGCATCCCTAACCCCCTGGATTTCTATTCTTTTCTGTTGTTGCCTGTTTTCTTTACAACTTAAAAGGAATTATGCTGTTGTCTGGTGAGCTATTCGAGAGGCTATAGCACTTGTTTTAACCGAACACTTTTGGCTGTAGTAAAGGACAGCCAGTAATATCCTAAGCAAGTGTTCACACCAGTTATTCAGGAAGTGTTCATACCAGTTACTCAGCTAAAGTCCGACACTGAGCTTCATGTTGACAGTAGAGGGCGCTAGGCATTGACTTCTGTTTCTTCTTATCAAGTGCCTCAGGTAGATTGTAAAGAGCAGAGAAGATAATTAGAGAGGAACAGTGCCTTGGAATGGGAGAGAGATTTCTTAATAAATACCTAAAATAGTGTTTGATCCTCTCCAAAGCACAAGCATTTGATTGTTTTTACATAATCTACTCTATGGTTCGGGGGGGGAGGGGAGTTGATTTTATGGGCAGAATTAAGGAAGAAGCACTGGGGGCCAGAGGTCAGAGTTTGAATTAGATAACACTACTAGATGTCCTTTACTCAGTCCTGTTGCTATGGAGATAACTATGCAATAATTCATCTTAGAAGACTGCTCATCAGAGAAGACTTTGGGAAAGCTCTCAGAGGCTCTTCCAGAGCAGAAACTTCAAAATCAATTTGTTCTAATCTTCCATTAGACTTGCTTGTCTGATTTAGCAATATTTAGGCAACACCCTCAAGGTGAGAATAAAAGTAATGAAGCACACAGTACCCGCTTTCGGTTCTTCACATCTTGAATATTATTGTGTTAAAAGAAGTAAATTTTAGGATATACCTTAACATCAAAGGACATGTAAAGGTTTTAATTAGTATAACTCTCTTTCCTTGCACAGAGTGCCACTAACCTGTGATATTGAATCTGATGTTTCCCTCACTCACTCATTCCCTGCACACCCTTACATGACAAATCCTCAGAGTCAGAGCCTGCTCTGTTTTCTTCGTCTCATAGTCAACTCTTGTGGGACAGGCTTGTAGATTTACAACTTTGTCTGGCATCTCTCGCAGATTTCCAGGGTACTTTGCCAGCCAAAAACTACCAGGCTCTACCAAAGGAGGGGAGGGGTTCTGTTTTAGTATGAAACCGTTTGTCATTCAAAAAGGACCAAGCAGTCACTTTCCTAATGACAGAGACTCAGTCATCTATTTCCTTCTTAGGTGGCCCTCTGTGTTCACCTTACCATCATCTGTTAATAGTAGAGGAGCACAGGATATACAGGAGAATATGGAGCACAGGAAAGACTGGAGTTTTTCTTAGTGTCTTCACACTTAAAATGGAAGCATCTTGGTGCAGGGAATTGCTTCGATGTGATAAAACATAACTACGATTGTAAATGGCAGCTGAGGAATTCTCTTTTACTCATTTCATCAAGATGACATCGTCTTTTCTGAACATGTTTGTCTGATTATTGTGGCCCTCTTCTGGCCTTAATCATATGACTCACTCTGTTTAAAATCCTTCAAGAACCAGGTTAAAACTAGCTGCTCATCAATCATACAATACAACTCCACTAATCTTGAAAATTCTGTGTGTGCTTTCTCAAACCTTCAATATTAAACTGAACTTACCTTCAATTAAATTTGCTAAGAGATTAAAACTAAAGAACTTTTATCTGCTAGACTAAAATAGGGCTAAATAAAACATAAAACAGAATTTGCTTTGCAACATATTTTAGAATACTGCCCAGACACTATCCAACACTGTAATCTCAGTAAAGCAGACTTGACTGACCTTGGGTCCCCGCCTCCTTGCTGAATCGCTTTAGATTAAGTACTTTATTTCTACTTTCGTTTCTTGGTTAATATGAAGACAATAATCCAGTTCTCCTCAAAATTAGCAAGATATTTGAATAATTTAAATATTTTATAATTTGAATAGTTGTTCATGGTGGAAATACAGGTATACAACTTAACACAGATGAAGTGGCTTTTTCTTCAAGAAGACTGTAAATGTAACTGGGGTAGTGGTCTATGCCTAGAGTTGCACCATTTGTGGGGGTGGACCAGAAGGACTGAATATTTCAAGTCCAACTGAGCTATATATTACGACTCTATTTCAAATAAACAAACAAAATGCCACACGAAACTTATTTATTTTAAACCTTAGCAACAGAACACATTCTTCCCAGGAATCAGTAAGTCTCATAGAGCTGGAAGCCCAGTGAGCTTAGAGGCTGGCCTCTTTCACCTCTGCCTCCCTGGGAGCAAAGAATTCACAAAATACAGTGATTCATGATTTGCCAGCAAGTACAATTTAATACGTGAGGGTCATGTGTAGTGCATGTTTTTTTCTTTCTTCTGCATGGCAGCTCTGTGGTTTAGAATCAATTTCTCTTTAATGCTGAAATTCTAGCATATGAGGTGAAAACTAATTCTCCACATCAAATTGATTTAAACCCTGTATAATTTCTGCTATTTTTAAGAGATGGAAAATCAGTTTGAATAGACAGATTAACAGCTAATCACTAGGTAATTGCTACCTTGTTTTAAAGGAGCACGCTAACCACATACTTGTGACTTCAAGTACAGTTGTATCTTACAAATGAGGTTTTATCTTAGCACTGAGGGTGCTAAGCATTGGATCTTGCACTTGATGAGCAGTTCCTCTTGCTGTGGGTTATAACTTAAACATACAGGAGCCCCTCATACTGCAGAATAAAAATTTAAAAAATCCATCCCATAAACAACCACCAAACCCAGACACTATTGCACGTGCCAACAAGATTTTGCTGACAGGACCCTGATATAGCTCTCTCCTGTGAGGCTATGCCAGTGCCTGGCAAATGCAGAAGTGGATGCTCACAGTCATCTATTGGGTGGAACACAGGATCCCCAATGAAGGAGCTAGAAAAAGTACCCAAGGAGCTGAAGGGGTCTGCAACCCTATAGGAGGAACAACAATATGAACTAACCAGCACCCCCAGAGCTCATGTCTCTAGCTGCATATGTAGCAGAGGATGGTATAGTTGGCCATCAATGGGAGGAGAGGCCCTTGATCTTGTGAAGATTGTATGCTTAAGTATAGGGGAATGCTAGGTCCAGGAAGTAGGAGTGAGTGGTTTGGGGAGCAGGGGCCAGGGGGAGGGAAGAGGGTATAGGGGATTTTCAGAGAGGAAACTAGGAAAGGGGATAACATTTGAAATATAAATGAAGAAAATATCTAATTGAAAAAGTTGAAAAAAAAAGAGAAAGAAATGTTAAAAAAAAAAAAAACACACCCCCAAAACCTACTTTTGTTTTTATATCTAGCCCAACTTTGTATTTTCTAATCTGTAAGTTGAACATGGGTAGATTACAACAGCAAAAAATTAACATGAACCTTCAGCTGAGCAATTCCTCCTGGGCATGGCTTTCATGCATGCAACTAACATTTTAAATTATTACTTGAGATTGTAAGAGTGATATCATTATCCCCTTATCTTTCCCTCCCATTTGTGCCCTTTTACTTTCTTTCAAATCGATGGCCTCTTATTTCATTAGTTGCACACACACACACCCTACTCACTATGTATGTTCCTTGTATCCATGTTTTCAGAACTGACCATTTGGTAGTAGATAACCAATGGTGTGGTCTTCCCTCGGGAAGAGTATTTCCCAGTCTCTGCATCGCTAAGTTGCCTGTAGTTACTTGTATGAGGATAAGGCCATTGCCCCCTCGTAACCCCTTTTGTTGCATCCACACACTAGCAAGCCTATCAGCGCTAACCTTCTTGAACTCATGCTAGGCAGCCACGTTGGTGACACTTCATGTTGGTGACACTTCATGTTGGTGACACTTCATAGGTGTGGCCATATCGCTGAGACTTCATGCGAGTAGTATCTGAAATGTCCAGAAAACCCAATTTCACAGCCAAAGCCCTGTTCCTCTTTCTCTTATCTTCTTCCCTGCCCTTCTTTCACAGTGTCCCCTGAGGGTGTGTCTTAGGTTCGGGAGTTGTATTGTAGTTGAGTCCTTGGAGACTGCACTCCACAATTCTGAGTTTTGCTTGGTCGTGGTTTTTCTTTTTTTTTTTTTTT
>NC_034594.1:6881140-6900849 GCF_900095145.1 Mus pahari | reverse complement strand
ATGTTCATCCTTCTTGATTTTCTTCTGTTTTCCATAATGTGTCTTGGATATTCCAAGTTTCTGGGCTAATATCCGCTTATCAGTGAGTACATATCTAGAATAATCTCTATCTGTTGCGTCTCATTTTTCTTATAACACTCAGATGTGCTCAGATGTGTCAAATGCAAAGTGTTGTCATCATCTCTGCCCCAGAGCATTTTCTGTCACCTTCTGGAGCTCAGGATGCAGCACAGTGGACAGTCTTTTTGAAACCTGACCTCATCTTTTATTGATGAAGCTTCCTTGCCTTTCCTGGCCATTCAGCCGTGGACCTGTGCACCTTTCCTCCCAAGTAGATGTGAACCCCATCCATGTCATTTTGCCACCTCCTGTGCTTCTGCCTCCACCTCAGTGGCAGGGACACACGCCAGGCCTCTTGGCCTTCAGACTCATTTCCTTCACTCTATTCTCCAAACTTCAAGTATAGCATTTACAATATAACAAATGGCCCATGATTAAACTCCATCAAGACAGTTATATTAATCATTATTTCACGATAATCTTGTGTGTGGGCCCTTCTCCCACACTCACTGATCTCTCTAACCCTGACTACCTATACCCAACTCTTGATCTACCCCGAAACTAAGTTCTCAGAGTGCCCTCATGCTTTAACTGTGAACTTGACACACCCTACAGTCACCTAAAGAGGGAATCTGAATTGAGGGTTTACGTGGACCAGATTGACCTGTGGCCATAGGTGCAGGGAAACGTCTTGATTGTAAATTGATATAGGAATTACACACTGAGAACAGCAGCATTGCCACTCAGTTGGTCTTGGGCTGTGTAGGAAAGCTACCCATGCATAAGCAGAGCATGTGAGAGAGCCAGCAAGTCAGCATAACTCTGTGGTCTTTGCCTTGACATTCTGGCTTGGGTTCCTACCCTGACTTCTCTCAGTGATGACCTGGAAGCATAAGGCAAATAAATCCTTTCGTACCCTGACTTGCTTTCTGTGGGCATATTTTATCACAGCTATAGAAAGGTAACTAAAATGCCATTGTACCTTATTGTCTTTGGCATGTCTATAACTGAGTTTTGTAGATGCACCAAGAAACAGTTCTAAAGTGACTTTATCCTTACCCTATTTAGGACATGTGCAAATCACATCAGGATATCCTACCCAGGAGTCCACAGGTTTTTAGTAAGCTGTAAAAACCCTAAGTCAATACCTGCCACCCTGAAAACATTTGGATTAAAATTTAATGTGACTAGAGGAGCCAGCCTCTCTCTGTTGCTAAGTACAATGAATGCTGTCATATCACATTTCACATGTTAACACACACACATACACACACACACACACACACACACACAAACACACACACAAACACACACACACACACGTACGGTTGCATACATGCACGAGTACACAAAGGCCATCTGTATTTTGATGAATAAATCTCAATCTTTGTAATCTTAGAAAATTGCACTATTAAAAAACCAGATCTAGCCAGAACAGACAAATGAATGAGCTAGGGGACTATTTATTTATAAATATTTATTTAGCATATCAAGGTGATAGACAGGTGGGACAGCAGAGATAGGGATCTGAGAAAGCGACTGAGCTGGTGAGGTCTGAGTTAGAATTAAAGGTGGTGATATGATCAGTGCAGCCGTCCGAGGACAATGAGGAAGGACAGCCAAGACAGGAGCAACCGTGGTGTGAGCTGCGAGGTGAGAGCCCGGCTGGAATACTAGACAAGAACAGTCAGGAGACCAATGTAGCCGAGAACAGTAAGAGGCAAGAGCGTGGAAGCTAAGCTGCGGGAGCCTTGACCCAAGGATTTTATCGCAGCCCAATGTAAGCCCTGTCATACTTACTTGAAAATAAGACGTTCTATTTTCCCCTAAGTAGTATGTCTTTTCAAAATATTAAGTATTGACACCCTTTCCCTCCAGCTGATAGTTGCTACAGCTACCCTCCTTGATTTTGAACATCAGTTTCTGAGTCAAATTTAAAACAATTGTCCCTCTTAGCCCACCATTGCCATCTAGTGGTTAATATGTGCAACGACCAGACATTCTGACCACATAGTGGACTGCGGGGAAGGGAACAGAGGCGTGTGGATTTTCCCATAATAATAAATGAAGAAAAAAAAAAAAAAAGGTTCTGAGACCACTGCAAGGGCAAAAAGCATCTGGGTGTGCAAAATTACTCCACCAATGGCTTATATGAGGACGAAACCAGAAAATCGCTACAGTAATACATTTTATGAAATGTATCTCAGAGGTCCTCAGTGGAACCTCAGTGGAAAGAAAACTTGAGGTAGAAAAGCATTGAAAAGAGCAGAGACAAACGATGTAATAAATGTCAGTTAAATAAAAGCAAAATGGAAGAGACCTCAGGTGTGCAGACCAGACAAAACACATTCAAATGTGATCATCTTGTTAGACGAACTCAGCAGAACACCTCAAAAGGGATGAGTTATTTTAAATACTCTTCTATTATGTAATATACACAAATTGTGTGGACTTTCACACTATCTCTAATTTCCTATTTTAAAGTATGCTATAATCATTTGGGAGTGGGTTTGCATAAATACAATAATCATCTCTTAACAATAGTGCCCAAAATGGTAACAACCTAAATTTGTGCTAACTAAAATTAAATACAATTTAAAATACAGCCCTCACACCCACTCAGAACATTTTTCATTTTGGAATTCATGGGCAAATCTGGTCAATGACCACTGCATTAAATAATAAAAGTAAAGGTCTCTTCAATCGTTGTGGACATTTCTAGATGGATTTTTGCTCAGTGGAAATGATTTAACATGTGTATTTTGGGCACCTACTATATGCTAAACACCAGTGACGTTCATTTTAGCAGACAAAAGAAGTAAGCAAAGCAATTTTAGCATCCAGAAGAAGTTCTGTCTTGGAAGTGGTACTTGCATAGTCAAATGTGTGCTCACAGTTCACTGTGAAAAATACTAAATTTGTATATTCAGTGGTTGGGGCACCGAGAGCAGCTTTTTGGAGAAATCGTCACTTAAGCACAGAGGAAATGTGTTATATTTTAAGCGCTACAATTGAGGTTTAGAGAACAGATTGAAGGAAAGTGAGACTAAACGGAAGAGGCCTGGAGCCGTCTCTGTGGTGCAGAGGAAAGGGCTCACAGGAAGTGGCTGTGGGAGTAGAGAGATTCCAAATCCACCACGGAGGCAAGAGGTTCCGTCCAGTGTCTGCCTGGATGGAAGAGGTAAGGAAGCCGGAGAAAGAACATGGAAGCCGCATGTCCGGAAACAAAGCCCGGTGTACTACACTCCTAACTCAAAGACCCGAGGGAGAGAGTGCTGAGGGAGGGACCATGACAACAGTCTGCCTTCGAGGGACCTGAGCACATCCAGTTATTATCAGAACCTAAGGTGGTATATTTAAAACCAAGCTCTGAACAAATCCTGAGCTCGAGATAAGAGATCCTTATTGAAATTTTTGTATGCTACCTGTGTGAACCTTGTGAATTAAAACTTGCCTATTTATGTCCCTCTATCAAAAAAACAATAATAAAAGGGAACCTTTCATTTACAAGATGGAAGAGATATTATTTTTAGGTATGAGATGTAGAAGATAGGGGGGGAAAAAAACGAGTGTACGATATCTGGGTATGGCCATTAATTCTGTGCTGCTAATGCGTTGGAAAGCAATTAGAGTCATTATAGATTAAAGTTGCTCCGTGCACCCTTTCATCATAGTGAACACACTTGCGTTTGTCCTCCCGCGCCTGCAAAGACACGAGGGGGTTTAACTAGCATCTTTCGCCGTGTTCTTCAGCTCAGGCAGCAGGCATAGCGTAGCTCTTGAAGCTCTTGAAGCTCTTGAAGCCCGTGTCCTCTTAATGGCTCATTTAGTTCCCTCCTGAGCTTGCTTGAATGCTCCAGTTGTCCAGTCATCACCCCGAAGCCATCACAGGGTCATTCCATCGGCTTCCCCAGTGGTCTCTGCCAACCTGATCTTAAGGTTGGCAACGGAATCATGTCGGCCTTTCCCTGGATACTTGCAGTTCCATAACCTATAGTGCTGGCCTGTCCTCTGAGAACCTTGTGCCATTCTTATTCATCCTACTGTCCCTCCAGTCCCACTGTCATGGCCTTTGCAGCCATTTCTCACTGTCCATTTCAAGCAAACGTCTCTTCTTCCAGAAGGCTTTCTTTTGATTTGTTTTGTTTTTAATCCTTCTGATTTTGAGATTCAAATGGAATTTTCCTTTTAATGAGTGAATTTTTTTTTTCTAATTGTGGTTAATTTCTTTCTCAGTGTTCTCCCCTTGACTCAAGGAGACACCAAGCAGTCTGCTATCCTTGTATATACTATTGGGTCTCTTTAAAACAGGGCTTGGCAGAAGCTAGGAAAGTGCAGCAGTAGACCAGTGATCTGCTTTCCCTAATTCGATGGGGAGGAACAAGTTCTTGGGTAAGTGGCCAAGGTAGAAAGGGAGAATTAGTAGACATCTGTTTAAGGTGATGTTTTCAGTCATGGGGAAAAGTCCAACGTGTAGTTAGCGAAGCTCAGAAATAAGTGGGAAAGAAAAAGTACTGTCATGTGTGGGGAGGGAGTCTTGAGTGTCAGCAAATTGATTAGGTTTTTGATATAGATAAATGGTAGATAGATAGGTAGGTAGATAGAGAGATAGATAGATAGATAGATAGATAGATAGATAGATAGATAGATAGATAGATAGATAGATAGAGATAGATAGATAGCAGACCCAGCCATTTGGCCTGTCATTTGGTAACCCAGGAGGGAGTCGAGCTTTTTGTGGCAAAATATACCTCTAATAACAGAACTAGAAAGACGGGCAAGCAGACCTCCCTGCGATCAAGGCTAGCCTGTTCTGCACAGCAAAATTCCAGGTCAGCTAGGGCATGTGCAGTGAGACCCTGCCTCAAGCCAACCAACAAGCCAACCAAAACCAATCAAGCGAACAATACTCAGAGAAGACATTTGAACCAAAGCAACAGAAACTACATGTTTCTGGATCAGCTGAAGGGAGGTGACATGTGTCCTCACATGGACACAAAAAGCCAAGCGACAGCTGTGGGTCAAACCTGAACTTAATGACTGTCCCTGACCTAGCACTCCTCTTCCACTGGCTTAAATATAAACATTCCATAGTTCTATAGTGCTTTCATCTCCCAGTTCTACCTTGCCTTCCTATTGGGGGTGACCTCTTCTTAGCAGACACATATTCTGCTGCAAGCTGTGAGAAACTTATGGAGGCAGAAGAAGAAAGAAACATGTGAGCTCCAAGTTGGAGGCTAGACCAGACCGTCCTTCCGGTCTCCTGGCTTGCTCCTGAAGATGAGAAGTGTAGCCTTAGCTACTTGCTGAGGGTGGCAGCAGCAAGTGATATTTCTGCTGTTTCCTGAGCTACTTGGGGAAGGAAAGGTGCAGAGAAGCTGCCCTGCCCTGACTTAAGTTGTACATTTGGGGGATGAATTAATGTATTTCTTTGCATTTATGATAAACTCACATCCATGCATCCCTACCATTCCCACAACAGATTCAATGACAAAACCCATTTTTGAGTGCCAGGGAAGGACGCTATTAGATTCAGGGTAACAGGTGGTACATTTCGGGGAGTCAGGAAGAAAGACATGGCTTCCCTCTGATGGGGTGAGGAGAGGGTGTAGTGGATAGAATGATTCTTTTCAGCTCAGTGATCCCCACCAGGAGCATTTATTTTCTCATTTAGAATTAACATATAATAAAGGGAATTTTTGAATTCAAAAGAAAAAGTGCTTGACAGTGGCGGCGCACACCTTTAATCCCAGTACTTGGAAGGCAGAGGCAGTTGGATTCTTGAGTTTGAAGCCAGCCTGGTCTGTAGAGTGAGTTCCAGGATCGCTAAGTCGACACAGTGACACCTGTCTTGAAAAACAAACAAACAAACAAACAAAAACAGGTTGACCTCCTCCACACATTTTTCTGCGTGGTGTATTGCAGTAGTATTCAACTCTAATTCACAGTTGGAAGATTACATGGTTCTAGTGATATGAGGCTCTAAATAAGGGGCTGGTGGCTGCTAAAAGATTTCAGTTGTTATTAATTTTGAAATTACCTAAAGAGATCATTGCATGTAACATTGATGACCTTGAAGAGAACATGCAGAAGATGGAGAGGTGAAAATGGCACAAGTATGCGGTAGATGCCAGACAGAAAATAGCTTTCTAAGATCCTGGACAAAGTTAATTTCCAGAAGAAGGAATAGATCAGAGTCTAAAAAGCTGCAGTGGAAGTCAGACTGAGATGAGTATATTAGATCTGGGGGCAAAACCTTGGTAAGGTGAAGAAGATACCAATCAAGCACAGACTGGTGGGAAAAAGGATCAGCCACCGACTCATCCACGATGCAAAGACATCAAAGGATGCAAACGGTAGCATGTGCACATTAGTGAGACTCTAGCAGAAATACCTGTTCTCTACTTGAGATGCAGAAGAATGTCTTCAATGATTTAAAGTATCAAAGAAGGTATTTGGGAAGCCTAAAGGAAGCTACTGAGGGGTTGGAACTTTAAGATCCAACTTTTACTGATACCCCCACCATGCCTACCTCCACAGGGGACCCTCTTCCTTGTAGCCTCATTGCCTCATCTGTAAAGAAAACAGAAGTGTGTTGACTCATGATGACATGTGCAATTCCAAATTAACCCACTTTGCAAATAAAATACAATGTCAAGATGTAATGTGTGCAGTTGCATTTTTGATCAACTCAATATAGAAATGTAAACAGGGTTCATATGTTCTGAGATAGAATGTACAATGTTGAGGGAGTCTTATTATTTCATGATTCATTATACAAGATAGATAGATAGATAGATAGATAGATAGATAGATAGATAGATAGATAGATAGATAGATATACAGATAACAATTAATGGAAAATGAGAACATTTATTTGAAGAAAACAAGGAGACGTATCCAGATGAGAGGTTTGAATCGAGAAAAGGGAAGGGGTAATAGTATAATCTCAAAAGATAAAAGAAATAATTAAAACAATAATTCAGTAGTATGTTATTCTTAAATTTTCCATTATGATTTTTAATTTGTAAATAAATTGAGATTATAAAATCAGTATGACATAAAGATCCAGTCATTATGTTTTCATAACTTGGCCTGTGGATACAGCTCAGTGGTAGAGTACCTGCCTAATATTGCTTGACTGGTTGTGTATTTGTGTGTGTGTGTGTGTGTGTGTGTGTGTGTGTGTGTACGTATTTCTTAGTGTCATCAACAATTTCAAAGCAGAGCTGGTTTGTTGAAAAATTAACATCTAAAAGTTCAGTGAATTTTGAAAGATTGTTGATCAATATATTTGAATGTGTTCAATTGTTTGAAAACATCATTGACATATCAATAAAAGGCTGTACGTTATGAAGCTTTTAAAGAACCTGTTGGCTCTTTTAAAGAACAGTTGGGAGACAGTTAAATGAGCCTGGTGGTTTCTTTATAAGCACATCTCTAACATGTCTGTAAATAGTATTCTTTATAGAAGAAAGAGAATTTCACATTTAGATGCATTGAAGGAATGTTATTGCCAACATTTGAAAACATAACCACAGCTGACATTCATATTTCTATATCTTAAATTCTAGCACCTTATGAAATATGCCCAGAGGATTATCTTATATCAATGGTGTGGAAAAGGACTCCTGCAGGCGACCTGGCATTCAATCAATGTCCACTGAATGCCTCAGGTACAGTAAGATGACACAGCCAGAGCAAATAATGCTTATATCCCAGAACTACATGCTACCTTTGCTTAGCACCTCCTGCCTTTATCCGCATTCTATAAATAAATATGGCCAATAAGCAGTTGATAGGACAGTGTTTGTAACATGATTCATAAATGCAGTCAATGAAGAGATTTCAAAAATGTTGCTGATGCATTGCATCTTCGGTATGATGCTTGAATTAAAAAAAAAAAAACAACAACAATTTCATGTGAATGTTTTGTAAAGCAAAAAGAAAGAGCATAAACCCAGTTTTCAGTCTGCCTCCCAGTGCTATGTCTTCCAGCATCCTGCTAAAAAGCTTCTCTCTGTTCTTTGTAACTCGCAGGCACCACTAGCAGACGCTGCTCTCTCAGTCTTCATGGAGTGGCCTCCTGGGAACAGCCGAGCTTTGCAAGATGCATATCCAATGAGTACAGACACTTGCAGCATTCAGTAGGTGCAAAGCCAGCTTTAGTACTTGCTCTGTTTATTTTTTCCTAATGATCACTATGTGAGAATTTAACCTTCTGTTGTATAATCAAATCAGTAAAAACCTCTGAAGAAATGCCCCAAGGAAAATCGGGGTGGTATAGGAAGCCGATTTCTGTGAGCGTGATCCAAATTGTTTTGTTCCTCGAGCTTGGGTTTTTAATGGATCCTAGGAATTTAAGTGAAAATATACCCTGTGTGATGGGAGAAAGGCCAGAGCAAAATCTTTCTCGGATTTACATGCAATAACCCAGCTATGCATCATGATTGGTTCAAGTCTTTATTAAATACTACATAATTATTTCAAAACATTGTACATTTTAAAATTAAACATCTTTCACTTTGCAGTAATTGGAGAAGGACAAAGCTGTGTTGCTTAGATGTCAAATTTCTCGTGTAGTTTAAAATATGAAGAAAGTGTTGGTTCCTTGGACCATAGAAGCTTAATTACTCTCAGAAGATAATGTGGCCAGATTTTCCAGAAATGACTTTTCCCCCCCCAGAAACGACTGAATTAGTCACAGAAGATGATATTCAAAATAGCAATCACATTTCTGTATTTTAAATTCTAACTCCTTATGAAATACGCCCAGAGGATTATCTTATGCCAGTGGTGCAGAATATTTTGAATACAATTAAGTTCTGCTTGGTCTTGTTCAAGTGCAATTCATTGTCATTATTCAGAGGACGCTGTCATCTCATCCTGGCAGTCATTAAGTCCTCCACACACAGGCAAGGTGGACAACGCAGAGAATGGAAAGGAAAAGGGAGCCAAACACAATGGTGTTAAGAGACTCCATGCTTTACTGGACTTCTGTCTTGTTTTATGTTCTCACTGTCATTCAAAACATACACACGTGTGCGCGCGCGCGTGTGCGCGCGCGCGCACACACACACACACACACACACACACACACACACACACACACAGTGAACATATTATTGCTTGTGTATGAAAAGGGTACCTTATGCAACAACTCCAACAACTAATAGAATGAGTACTTACTTATTTAATTACCAGAAAAACAAAACACTCATTTTTGAAAGTCTAAATCCAAAGGCTATCTAATGCATTGCATGCATATATCAAATTAGCCATGTAATTGATAATCATTTAAATGTATAGTCTTATATATTCCATTGTTCATACAAATTTGTTTGTATGTATACATAAATGAGTTATTATTTGGTTATATTAAACCTTAATTTATCATATACATGTTTATGTTACATAAAAATGTTTATTTTATCATAAATATATATTTGCATGTTACATAATATATACTACAGAAATACACAATTTTATACTTTCTATATAACCAAATGTCAATTCTAGATAATGTTTGGCTTTGAAAATTTAAGTATAATATATATGTTAAGTGTACTATATATAATATACATATATATAATATACTTTTCTACATAATGACAGGATTTAATATATACATAAATTTTATGACACATTAAAATATGTGAACATAATATGTAAACTCTCTTTTAATAACATCTATCACTAATTCAGACAATTATATTTCAGAATTATAAACAGAATAATTATATCAATTAATTTTATGTGATCGATTCCTTTCTAATGTTAGATAGATTATTTTAATTGACTTGGATTTTTCTTTCTTTTTATTTGTAACTATTTGTTTTTATTTTGTTTTCTTTTGTCTCATAAGATTGAGGATTATTTTCAGGTATTAATACACTTTAGCTAATGTTTACCACCCGTAAGCATTTACCGCCTGCAGTACATCACCTGCTTTAAAAATAAAACTAAGTATTTCTAAATACATTTCTTAGTGTGGTCATAAATAGAACCCCAGAAATTAAATAAATAATAAGCTTATACTTATAAATTAGTTAAGAATGAATATTATTTCCTCCCTAGAAAGTCTCTGCTGTTGTGATTTTTGTGTAGAATAATGAATAAGTTCGCATTGAAGTTCAGGACATCAAGAATGGACACAGATATACTCTCTAAAATAGAATAAATGGAATCTCAAGTTTTGCGCTCTCTAAAAATAGCTCGTTTAAGTTTCTGGGCTAATATCCATTTATCAGTGGAGCAGGGATGGGGGAGGGCATAGGGAACTTTTGGGATAGCATTTGAAATGTAAATGAAGAAAATATCTAATTTAAAAAAAGTTAAAACAGTTCCTTGTTTAAAAAGCTAATAAATACCTGATGTGCATAAGCCCTTGTTAAGAACATCATCACCTGTGGATTCTTTTTTTTTTAATTCCTATTTTTAATTCAAACTCCGTTAAATGATTCTATCTCAGTAGAAGAAACTAAAGTAATAGATACCTTATTTTTTATTGGATATTTTCTTTATTTACATTTCAAATGTTATCCCCTTTCCTGGGGGGTAACACAACCCCATATCCCATTCCCCATGCCCCTGCTTCTATGAGGGTGCTGCATCACCTGCCCACTCCAACCTTACCATCCTAGAATTCCCCCACACTGGGGCATTGAGCTTTTCCAGGACCAAGGGCCTCTCTTTCCACTGATGCCCAACAAGGCCATTCTCTGCTACATATGCAGCTGGAGCCATAGGTCCCTCCATGTGTACACTTTGGCTGGTGGTTTAGTCCCTGGCAGCTCTGTAGGGTCTAGTTGGTTTATATTGTTGTTTTTCCTACGGGATTGCAAACTTCTTCAGCTCTGTCAATCCCTCCCCTAACTCCTCCATTGGGGTTCCCGTGCTCAGTCCAGTGGTTGGGTGGGAACATCCACATCTCTATGTGTCAGGCTCTGGCAGAGCCTCTCGGGAGACAGCTATAATCAGGCTCAGGTTTTCTCCCTTCTTAGTAAAGAAAGTGAAGACCCTAAAAATGCAGTCTACTTAGGTGAGGTGATGAGTCAAAGGGACATCCCAGGCACAATTGTTTCAAGACCCATTCTCTCTGGGTTTTTGTCTGGGTTTTGATGAGACTTTAGAGTTCTGTGTAGCATGTCCTCAAGGTAGTCCTAGGGTCATTTTCAAGGAGAAAATAAAGAAAACTGTGAAAGGAAACAGCGAAGATTGATGTTGCAAATATTGGACTAAAAATTATGATTACATATATATGAGAATATAGATGTGTATATTATGAGATAAACATAGCTGTACATATATAAATATATAATCTACATATATGAAAACACACAGACTTAAGATACATATGTATACAACCTCGTGCTTGGTGATGGTATTATGACCTTTATTTTTACATATTCAGACATATTTATCATACATATTCATATTTAAAATTGACGATCCATCTGTATTTTAAATGACAACTGCCTTACAGTCGGCCTGCCTCATTGTCCAGAGTCTACAAAGTCAGTGGGAGATAGATGAGAGGTCATGTTCCCTGAAGCATCACACTCCAGTTGTGACTCTGAGCCCAACTTTGAGAATCAAAGCTCAGGAGTGCTTATTATTTAGTACAATTGAGACTTCCATAAATAATAATTACTCTAGAGATGGCATAGAGTTTATGACTTCAATATTTAGTCTTTGATGGATTTTATTTTCTTACTTTTTTATATTTATAAGGCTAATTAAATTTTAGTCAGATTTTATAAAATAAATAGGTTGATATTTTCTAACCTTTTAATGTATAAATTACAGTATATGTTACAAACACATATAGGCACAGTGTATGTGTTTCATAAATAAACAGCCAAAGGCTAATTCTGAAATGGAGTTTTATCATCTATAAGAAATAGCTGATTATGTCTTAAGAACTCTCAATTATAAACTACTTAAATAAAATTGGATCATTAATCATTTTAAAGTATAAAATCAGTGATCAATCATGCTGCACAATTAGTCTGAGTTATTTAATGGTAAGAACCATACCATTTCAGTCTTTCTTCCCCTAATGTAGGACACAGTGCTGGGTAGAGATAGTACCTAGTACCGTTATTCCAAAAATGCTTATTTTCTTATTTATAGTAAGCTACTGGCCAACTAAGAGTTAGAATACATCCATGTCCTTTGTGATCATTAATCATTTAAAATAATACATATCACAATATAGATGGAGTTTTTCAGTCTGGTAAATTTATAGAAATACCAAGTAACTGGTATCATTACATTATGAATATCTATGGTCATTATAGAACAACTTATACCAACTAATATCTGTGAAGTTTGTTTAGAGATCTTATGAGACATAGTTAAACCCAATGATGAAAACACTATTTATTTAAACTTCACAAACATATACATATACATACACTCCTCTTTCACTTTCAAACTTTCTCCTTACACAGACATGCATACACACACACACACACACACACACAGAGAGAGAGAGAGAGAGAGAGAGAGAGAGAGAGAGAGAGAGAGACTCCTTTCCTTGGGAAAAACAGGGAATGAAGGCATGAAGAGGGCTGAAAAGGGCTAACGGTATTGCAGTGAAAGACCCTCTATACAGAAATAGAAGTCATAGGTATTGATTTTTCTCTTAGAATTCTGTTCCAAATCCTCTGTCATGGTTCTTCAAATTGTTGTTAAGCAAACACACAGACTTTGAAGTCATAGTTTATCTAGTCCTTCAAAGTTTGACTTCCTGGGAAGAGATATCAAAGAGGTTGAGTCTTGGTTTGCAGGTGTTGTTTCTGTTTTCCTTTCACAGGTAGTATTTGAAAAATAGAGCAAAAGAGTGAAAGCTGAAAGGGACAAAGAGGGAATCCAAGACAGGAGAAAGGCTATACAAAAGAGAGCTTAAGAATAGACTCCTTTATTTTGTCCTCTCACACCCTATCTACAGGTGAAGTTTTCTTCACTGCCGCAATTCCCACTCCCCACACAAACTTGTCACAATCCTGCCAACCACTTCACTGCACACATTTTCAGCACATTACCTAAAGGACTGTTAGTCTACTTTATTATTACATCTTCCTTGGGGGAAAGATATAATAATATCCCTGGTAGGTTGCTATAGAGTAGAAAGTAAGTAAGGCGAAAAGTAAGCAGAATTATTGTTTCTATAATGAGCAGAAAGAAACTAGGAACAAGTGCTGACAGACAGAGCAACTACCCCAAGCTTTGCATTTTCAAATACGGACAGGGTGCATTAGCATAAGAGACAAGACTTCCTATTCTGCTCTTTATAGATGTTTGCATGAAATCTAGAACATAGCATGTAGCAGAAGAAGCAGGAGCTGAGGTCAGAATTCTTGGGTGAATGTTATAATCATATGGATGTTCTTGTCACTGATTCAATCAAAGACCAGAACATAGCATGTAGCAGAGGAAGCAGGAGCTGAGGTCAGAATTCTTGGGTGAATGTTATAATCACATGGGAGTTCTTGTCACTGATTCAATCAAAGACCGTTCATTGGGGCTGATACTCTTTTTTTTTTTTTTTCTTTTTCTTCAAGGTGGTGTTTTTCTGTATAATCCTAACTGTCCTGGAACTCACTCTGTAGACCAGGCTAGCCTCGAACTCAGAAATCTGCCTGCCTCTGCCTCTCAAGTGCTAGGATTAAAGGTGTGCACCACCACTGCCTGGCTGTAAACTGCTCTTAATACTAATTACAACACTGGTTCACACCATTCTCCTGTATTTCTACTTACATAACCATCTCTTGTGGGAATGTGGACACTCTTGTGCTAACTATTCAAGAGCAAGCATTTGATTGCATTTTCAGTAAGGTTGCCAATCTTCAAGAGTTAGCCAGATTCATCTCCTATAGAATTATTGCAGTATTCAGCAATTCCATAGAACTTTACAGAGCGTAACTTCTTTTCTCCCCGCTAAGTCAATATTAATTTATTTATTCCAGTTATTTTTATTTTCATTTTAAATATTATTCCCTTTCCCATTTCTGCCCTCCAGAAATCCCCTATCCCATCCCATCTCCCCCTGCTTCTATAAGGGTGTTCCCCTGCCTACCCACTCATGCCTCCCCACCCTGGCATTCCCCTACACTAGGGCATTGAGCCTTCACAGAACCAAGGGCCTCTCCTCCCATTGATGTCCAACAAGCCCATCCTCTGCTACATATGTGACCAGAGCCATGAGTCACTCCATGTGTACTCTTTGGTTGGTAGTTTAATCCCTGGGAGCTCTGTGGGGTCTGGTTGGTTGATATTGTTGTTCTTCCTGTAGGTTTTAAACCCCTTCAGCTCCTTTAGTTTCTCTCCTAACTCCTCCATTAGGGTCCCCATACTCAGTCCAGTGGTTGGCTGTGAGCAGCCACATCTATATAGGTCATAATGATCAAGAATGTGTCAGGATGTAACTTCTTTTAAGATGGGCAAAAGTTCATTTATTTTACTAAAAAATAATATAGTGACCTTTTGGGATTTGAATTAAAGTATTTAAATCCTGGAGTTGTAAATAATGCATATGTCAATTTTTATACCAGTTTCATAATCTTCTAATAAATTTTTCTGTTATTTGAGTTTTCACTGTTCCAAATGAATATAGGATAATGGAACAATCAAGATTCTTTTCTAATTTGATAAAATAGAAGACTTCACATGTATCTTTAGTCAGTTCTATTGCTGCAACGAGATACTCTGCTCACGGGAACTCTTGCAAAAGAGCACTTAGTTGGGGCTAGCTTACAGTTTCGGGTGCTTAATCACTTATCATCATGGAGGGAAGCATGGCAGCACACAGGCAGACATGGTTTTAGAGAAGTAGCAAAGAGTTCTACATCTTGATATGTAGGCAGCACAAAGAAGAAGCTGCTGAGCATGTTTTGGGCTCTTTAAAACCTGACAGCCTATATCCAGTAACACATTTCTTCCAACAAGATCACATCTTCTAATCCTTTAAAACAGTACTACTTTCTGGTGATCAAGCAGTTCAAATCTATGAGCCTATTCAAATCTATGGTGGCCCTTCCCATTCAGATTACCACGAGACATCATATAGATTCTGATAAAACTGAATATTCTGTTTCATGTTAACAAACAATATATAAAGAAATGGAAATGGCTATCTTTCAGTTAATGAACAAGCAATGATCCCTAGAATTATTTTATATATAAGCATATATTACATATTCCCTTTGGAATTCTCCATTATAAAGCAGGCAAACTATTTTTCTGGGTTTTTTTAATGTTTTCTTCAGAATTTTAGTAATACCTAATTTAGGTTTCTTATCATCTATCTCTAATGTATGGATACTTTCTGTCTGTCTTATTTCTCTTTTTTCCTTTCCTTTCTCCATTCCTACCAACAGATCTCCTGGCCTCTTTTCATATCTAAATATTTTTATTGAATGTTGGGCAATTCATTGATGTAATTGTAGTGTATCAAGACCATGCTCTGTTTAAGATGAAGCATTCCATCCTATAATGATTAACTTTCTATCACTGTGATAAATCCTTGTCAAGGAAAAAATGTTTATGTGGGCTCATGATTTCAATGGCTTCATTCGATGGTTAACCCTATTGCTGGGATCTTTCACTAGGCTGGACACAATAGAAGGAAGATGAAGCAGGGTTGCTCACCTAATGGTGACCCAAACACAGAAAGCAACACAGGAAAGAATCCTAGAAATCAGAAACCTTTCAAAGCATGATTCCACTGAACTGCTCCTCCCTACTTAGTCACATCTTTTACCAATGGCCAAAGTTCTGAAGCCATCTGTGAATGTATCCATTGAAAAGATCAAGTACCATAATCCTGTTACCTCTTAATTATCATATCCACCAGGTGTGGGCAAAGTATTCCACACATGACACTTCACAGATATATCCTTGCACCTAGATTCCAGCTCCTAATGCTTCCATCTGTTCCCAGTGGAGCTGTAGGTTAGGGACCAAGCCTTTAAACATGGACCTTTAAGGGATCTTTAAACTACCCTATTATCTCTGAGAGTATAGAGAATGTATTATCTGGTTACCTCTTAATTATTGTATCCACCTTCAATAGACTAAGCACCCTACACGCGATCTGCCACGAGGATACCTCATATACCCTTCATTTGCTATTCTAATACATTCAAAGATTTTGTTTTCTTCCAATCAGAGGTTGATGTTGGACAGGACTTTTTGATGCTTTACAGAGGTAGCAAAATAAAACGCGCAAAGGTTTACCCTTACCACCCAGTGCAGTCCAGAGCTGCTTGCTCATTTGATTTGTGGCCTATGACAAAATAGTGCATGTAGGTAGAAGAATGTAAATAGTCTATCACCTTTTATATTGTGACTGTATATAGTCCCATTATAAATCTTTAAAATGCATGAGGCTAACGATCAAGATTCTTTGAACCTAAGTTCCACCTCTTAATGCTTCCATTTGCTCCTAATGGTGCTGTGGGCTAAAACCAAACCTTTTAAACATAGAACTTTAGGAGCACTTGTCATATGCTTAATCCCCTGTCTTTCACTATTTACCTTACAGGCTTTGGATGGACAGCTGATGTATAGCTATCCCAGTTAGTTTTGCAGGTATAGAAAAATCTATATGTGACTTTCCTGGGTTTCTCACTCAGTGATCCAGATTTCTTCCCAGCCTCCAATCTGTCAACTTTCTTTAGAAGACAGCGGCTACTCAAAGTCCTTTTTTCAGGATCTAACTCACATATCAGACTTGGGAGCAAGTACCCACTCAGCCACATTGCTGACCCATATCTTATTTTTGAAACATTCATCCTAACTCCTCCGCATTTACATACTAGAACTTAGGATACCATGTTATGAGAAGCCCAATAAATATCCAAGCACTATCAAATGAATGACTTTGATCTTTAAAATATGGCACAGTCATTAAATGAATTAAAAGACATATATTTAGATGACTGTTTTATGGAAAGACGTTTCATGTAGATATCTTGTAATTGAAGCCACTCAGAGCTATAAGAATCTTTAATATACATTAAAGATGGACTGTGGGATTGCTGATGGAATAGTATATACATTATGATATATCCAGTGTGCCACATGTGAAAAGAAACTATGGAGGCAACACAGTGGAGGCAACAGTGGCAGGCAGTGGGCAGCATGCAGTGGAAGGTGGAGTAAAAGACTTTACTGCAGAACCTCGCCCACTGTGTGAACAATAACCGGCATGCACCACTGCTCTCCTTAGAGAGAGCAAGGAAACTTCTTTCAAAACTATAAATCCCAACAATTTCATGTGCTAGCCCATCCTGAAAATGTTAAATTTGTCCTTTGAAGCAAACATCTGTCACTATTGTAATGTCAACAAGAATTACTGATATTTATCATTTTAAAAGTGAATACTAAAATTACAAAAAATATTTCTGACACGCTCACGTGGATAAATTAAGAAGATTGATAGTTATCTTCCAGAAAAAAAATCAAATACTTGCCCCATCCTACTTTATGTGAATAGAACTATTATTTTAATAAACCAAGCTCTTCTGGACAGATAGTTTTAAGAATAACTACACATTATATTTCAAAATTGTTACTGGAGTTCAAATAATTAGTACTTCAACAATATAGTTGAATTCTTAAAGTTCTATACATTTTACCTTGTTCATCAGGAAAAAATATTTAAACTTTTTAAAATGTGAGGAATTTAAATAATATTTAAATAGTTAAATATTTTTTGGTAATTTTTGATGAAAATATATTATGAACTACAAGTTAATCATGATAATACCCCAGAGATAGATTTGGCTCAGACTGCTTTCTTTAAATTCTTGGTACTGCACTATTCAGGAGAGCTGGTGTCCTGGTAGACAGCTAATCACATCTGTTGGATTTCTTTTTTTCCCCAATGTTTTATTAGATATTATCTTCATTTACATTTCAAATGCTATCCTGAAAGTCCCCTATACCCTCCCCCCTCCCTGCTCCCCTACCCATGCACTCACATTTCTTGGCCATGGTGTTCCCCTGTACTGAAGCATATAAAGTTTGCAAGACCAAGGGGTCTCTCTTCCCAATGGTGGCAGACTAGGCCATCTTCTTCTATATATGCAGATAGAGACCCAGGCTCTGGGGGTACTGGTTAGTTCATGTTGTTGTTCCACCTATAGGGTTGCATCCCCCTTTAGCTCCTTGGGTACTTTCTCTAGCTCCTTCACTGGGGGTCCTGTGTTCCATCCAATAGATAACTGTTAGCATCCACTTCTGTATTTGCCAGGCACTGGCATAGCCTCACAAGAGACAGCTATATCAGGGTCCTTTCAGCAGAATCTTGCTGGCATATGCAATAGTGTCTGTGTTTTGGTGGCTGATTATGTGATGGATCGCAGAGTGGGGCAGTCTATGGATGGTCCATCCTTTGGTCTCAGCTCCAAACTTTGTCTGTGTAACTCCTTCCCTGGGTATTTTGTTTCCAATTCTAAGAAGGAATGAAGTATCCACCCTTTGATCTTCCTTCACTTATCAGTGAGTGCATATCATGCGAGTTCTTTTGTGATTGGGTTACCTCACTCAGGATGATACCCTCCAGATCCACCTATTTGCCTAGGAATTTCATAAATTCATTGTTTTTAATAGCTGAGTAGTACTCCATTGTGTAAATGTACCACCTTTTCTGTATACATTCCTCTGTTGAGGGACATTTGGGTTCTTTCCAGCTTCTGGCTATTATAAATAGGGCAGCTATGAACATAGTGGAGCATGTGTCCTTAATACCAGTTGGAATATCTTCTTGCCCAGGAGAGGAATTGCTGGATTTTTCGGTAGTATTATGTCCAATTTTCTGAAGAATTGCCAAACTGATTTCCAGACTGGTTGTACAAGCTTGCAATCCCACCAAAAATGGAGGAGTGTTCCTCTTTCTCAGTATCCTTGCCAGCATCTGCTGTCACCTGAATTTTTGATCTTAGCCATTCTGACTGGTGTGTGGTGGAACCTCAGGGTTGTTTTGATTTGCATTTCCCTGATGATTAAGAATGTTGAACATTTTTTTCAGGTGCTTCTCAGCCATTCAGTATTCCTCAGTTGAGAATTCTTTGTTTAGCACTTTGCCCCATTTTATAACAATGTTATTTGATTTTTCTGGAGTCCATCTTGTTGAGTTCTTTCTATATACTGGAAATTAGTCCCCTATCAGATTTAGGATTGGTAAAAGTCCTTTCCCAATATGTTGGTGGCCTTTTTGTCTTATTGACAGTGTCTTTTGGCTTACAGAAGCTTTGCAATTTTATGAGGTCCCATTTGTCGATTCTCAATCTTATAACACAAGCCATTGCTGTTCTGTGCAGGAACTTTTCCCCTGTGCCAATATCTTTGAGGCTTTCTGCACTTTCTCCTCTATAAATTTCAGTGTCTCTGGTTTTATGTGGAGATTTTTGATCCACTTAGACTTGAGCTTTGTACTAGGAGATAAGAATGGATCAATTCACATTCTTCTACATGATAACCGCCAGTTGTGCCAGCACCATTTGTTGAAAATGCTGTCTTCTTTCCACTGGATGGTTTTAGCACCTTTGTCAAAGATCAAGTGACCATCGGTATGTGGGTTCATATCTGGTTCTTCAATTCTATTCCATTGATCTACCTGTCTGTCACTGTACCAGTAT
>NC_034594.1:6859981-6877735 GCF_900095145.1 Mus pahari | reverse complement strand
GGGTTTATCTATCTTGTTGATTTTCTCATAGAACCAGCTCCTGGTTTGGTTGATTCTTTAAATAGTTCTTTTTGTTTCCAGTTGGTTGATTTCAGCCCTGAGTTTGATTATTTCCTGCCCTCTACTCCTTTTGCGTGAATTTGCTTCCTTTGGTCTAGAGCTTTTAGGTGTGCTGTCAGGCTGCTAGTGTATGCTCTCTCTAATTTCTTTTTAGCACTCCTCAGAGATATGAGTTTTCCTCTTAGGACTGCTTTCATTGTGTCCCATAAGTTTGGGTATGTTGTGGCTTCATTTTCATTAAACTCTAAAATGTCTTTAATCTCTTTAATTTCTTCCTTGACCAAGGTATCATTGAGTAGAGTGTTATTCAGCTTCCACGTGAATGTTGGCTTTCTATTATTTATGTTGTTATTGAAGATCAGTCTTAGTCCATGGTCATCTGATAGGATGCATGGGATAATTTCAATACTTTTTTATCTGTTGAGGACTGTTTTGTGACCAGTTATATGGTCAGTTTTGGAGAAGGTACCATGAGGTGCTGAGAAGAAGGTATATCCTTTTGTTTTAGGATAAAATGTTCTGTAGATATCTGTTTAATCCATTTCTTTCATAACTTCTGCTAGTTTCAGTGTGTCTCTGTTTAGTCTCTGTTTCCAGGATCTGTCCCATAATGGGAGTGGGGTGTGAAGTCTCCCACTATTATTGTATGAGGTGCAATGCGTGCTTTGAGTTTTACTAAAGTTTCCTTAATGAATGTGGCTGCCCTTGTATTTGGAGCATAGATATTCAGAATTTAGAGTTCATCTTGGCAGATTTTACCTTTGATGAGTATGAAGTGCCCCTCCTTGTCTTTTTTTGAAAACTTTCGTTTGGAAGTCGATTTTATTCGATATTAGAATGGCTACTCTAGCTTGCTTCTTTGAACCATTTGCTTGGAAAATTGTTTCCCGGCCTTTTATTCTGAGGTAGTTTCTGTCTTTGTCCCTGAGGTATGTTTCCCGTATGCAGCAAAATGTTGGGTCCTATTTGTGTAGCCAGGCTGTTAGTCTATGTCTTTTTATTGGGGAATTGAGTCTATTGACATTAAGAGATATTAAGGAAAAGTAATTATTGCTTCCTGTTATTTTTGTTAGAGTTGGGGTTCTGGTCTTGTGGCTGTCTTCTTTTAGGTTCATTGAAGGATTATTTTCTTGCTTTTCTAGGGCATAATTTCCTTCCTTGTATTGCAGTTTTCCCTTTATTATTCTTTGAAGGGGTGAATTCCAGGAAAGATATTGTTTGAATTTGGTTTTGTCATGGAATTCCTTGGTTTCTCCATCTATGATAATGGAAAATTTTGCTGGCTATAGTAGCCTGGGCTGGCATTTGTGTNCTCTTAGGGTCTGTATAACATCTGTCCAGGGTCTTCTAGCTTTCGTAGTCTCTGGTGAGAAGTCTGGTGTAATTCTAATAGGCCTGCCTTTATATGTTACTTGNCCNTTTTCCCTTGCTGCTTTTAATATTCTNTCTTTATGTAGTACATTTGTTGTTCTGATTATTATGTGTCGGGAGGAATTTCTTTTCTGGTCCAGTCTATTTGGAGTTCTGTAGGCTTCTTTTATGTTCACGGGCATCTCTTTCTTTAGGTATGGGAAGTTTTCTTCTATATTGTTGAAGATATTTACTGGCCCTTTAAGTTGAAAATCTTCATTCTCATCTACTCCTATTATCTCTAGGTTTGGTCTTCTCATTGTGTCCTGGATTTCCTGGATGTTTTGAGTTAGGATTTTTTTGGATTTTGCATTTTCTTTGATTGTTGTGTTCATGCTTTCTATGGAATCTTCTGCACCTGAGATTCTCTCTTCCATCTCTTGTATTCTGTTGCTGATGCTCTCATCTATGGTTCCTGATTTCTTTCCTGGGATTTCTATCTCCACAGTTGTCTCCCTTTGGGTTTTCTTGTTTCTACTTCCATTTTTAGATCTTGGATGGTTTTGTTCAATTCCATTACCTTTTGTGTATGTGTTTTCCTGTAATTCTTTAAGGGATTTTTAAGTTTCTTCTTTAAGGACTTCTACTTCTTTAGCACTGTTTTCCTGTAATTCTTTAAGGGCTTCCACCTGTTTTGCAGTATTCTCCTGTATTTCTTTAAGTGAGTTATTAANNCCCTTCTTAAAATCCTCTACCACCATCATGAGATATGATTTTTAAATCTGAGTCTTGCTTTTCTGGTGTGTTGGGGTATCCAGGACTCGCTGTAGTGGGAGTACTGTGTTCTGATGATGCCCAGTGTTCTTGGTTTCTCTTAGTAATATTCTTATGTTTGCCTTTTGCCATCTGATAATCTCTGGTGTTAGATGATCTAGCTGTCTCTGGCTGGAGCTTGTTCTTCATGATTCTGTCAGAACTCCTGGGAGTCCAACTCTCCTCTGAATCCCAGTTGTCAGAGCACTCTATGTAGGCAAGCTCTCCTCTTATAGGGCAGGTTTCCAGAAGTCTGGAGCTCTGATCCACTTCCTGAGTCCTGGTGTCAGAGCCCTCCCTTTAGGCTGACTCTCCTCTGACGAGGAAGGTGCCCTAAGGTCTGTGTCTTAGCTCTGCCTCCTGGCTGAGGATGAAGGGCTGAAGGTAAACTTTCCAAGAAGTTCTGTTGCTTCTACTGCCCACGTCTTCTCAATGGATCCCAAGGTTCTGAGTGTACTAGAGGTCCTGAGGCATGGAGCATCCTCTGGGGACCTTGGACCCTCTGCCAGGTTTGTGCTGAAGATGGCTCAGGGCTGGCCCTAACTGGAAAGAATCCCAGCCTCTGGTTGGGCGGCGTTCCTTTGTCTCTGTTCCTGCTGGCCCAAGACCCTCTGGGATTCTTCAGAATTGATGTTGCTTTCCACTCACCAGTGATTCCGAGGCCCTGGGTGAGCTAGGGGCCCTGTGGTGTGGAGAGTCCTCTGAGGACCTTTGGATCCTCCACTGGGTTCATGCAGAAGATGGTGCTCAGCTGGCCAAATTTCTTTTAATAGTTAATTTTATTTCTTTATTTGACTTTAAAATTATACCATTCCCTCCACCCTGTTTCTTTTCCCCAAACCCTTCCATATACAACTCCTCACTGACTTTCAAATGTTAGGCCTCTCTTTTCATTAATTGTTATTATATATGCACACACATGCACACATATTCACATATATACCATATATTATATATTATACATTATACATTATACATTATATTATATATGTGTGTATATGTGTGCATATGTGTGTATATATGTGTCTAAATATATAAATACAGTATGCTCAGTCTTTATAATCTTACTTGTATGTACATATTTTCTAATCATTTGGTATTGGATAAAAAAATTGGTATGCTCCCCTCTCAGGAATATTATTTCTAAAAGGCAATTATGTCAGGTAAATTTTTTCAGTATTACATATCCCTTTGCACTGAATGGTCATCAACTGCCACCTTTAACTTGCAAACGCTTAAGTAGCACAGCTGTACAGAGAAAGGAGAAGTCATTTTTACTTTAGTCTCACTTCAGTTTATCAGGCACATAGAAAAGGTATGTCTGTGTGACAGAGTACATAGCAGAGATTATAGGATGCTCAAAGATGATTGTGTGTGCCAAGCCCTCCAGGAGTTCAGAATCTAGTAGAATGGATGAGATAATACAAAAATATGACAATGATGTAAGGCAGGTTGAGATTACTTCAAGGATGCATAAAAGTAGAGATCATGACATGATTACACTTGTCTGAGTACATTTTACAAAGCAGAAAAGAAATATAGCAATTTATCCAGAAGATTCCGCAACAGCATATGAAATTATGGAAGAGGGTAAGTAAGGAAGCAAAGACAAGATTCATGCCATTGCTTATGGAAGTGGTAAATAGTTTGGATAAGATGTCACTAGAAGATTAGCAGATATTTCAGCATTGTGGGTTATACAAAGCCGACTTTCAGAAATCATGCTGAATGATGACTAGTTATTCTCACAAACAAAATTATAGCTGAGCTAAAAAGAGAAATCTGTACATACAAGAAGTGAAAGGAAAAACGAAACAAAACAGGGCCAGTTACAGAATGAAGTTACATGGCTATGAGTTTATATATGGAGCCTTCTACAATTGCTGGAGACTAAGATTCAAAATCCCTCATGGAAACGATTCCAGCAACACCTTCTACAGAAGGAGCGGAATTCTACTAGGGATCCTACAATAATCAGACACCCTGCTGCTACCCTGCCTGATAGGCAAGAAACAATATGTGAACTCTCAGACCTAGGGCATTTCTATGAACTGTGTGACTCAGACAATTTGGGGAATGGAAATAAAATCGATTTCAGAAACTTGAAATTTCTAACGTGAACTGAGAACAAATGGAATTAACTTGATAATCAGCAAGAACTGACACAGGATCATGGAAGTGCCTGAGGGCTCCCCTGCTGGAGAAACACACCTGCCACTGGTCTACAAGATAATTCACAAACCAAAGGATGAGATCAATCCACAGATTTACAAGAATGGCCCATTGTATTAGCTACAACCTGTGGGTAAAAACCCAACACATGTAGAAATCAAGAGAGCTAGTGATGCATGTATGAAAGAAAAATAAAAAAAAGGATCTTTGTCTAAAAGAAGAGATGAGAAGAAAAATAGAAATCACAGTTAAATAAGAAGAGAATATAAAAATTAAGCCTAACATTTACTAATGTTACCAAGCTTTACATTGCTGTGGCACATATCTGAAGAAGCATCATTTTGCAGGATGAAAGAGTCTCTTGGCTCGAAGTTTCTTGCCATGGTTGTCTGGTATGATTGCCAAGAAATGAACGTCATGATTGTGACTGGAAACTTGGGACACAGAAATTCTTCCCATCCTGTGGTAAATAGAAATTCAAGAATACAGACAGCAATGTGCCAGTGACAAGCAATTTTCCAAACACATTCCCAGCAACATTTTTAAAACCTCATTCCATTAAGACTTCTAAAATCTTCTATAAAAAAAACTTCCAGTACCTCTCAAAATACTAGCATGAGCTAGGAACCATCTCATACTTTAGCAGTAGTGGATAAGAGGGATTTTATATTCAAAGTATGGTGTAACAGGATACATTGTCACTGTAATCAACAATTAGAGTAAATGGCCAATTAAAGCCAGATGAAGAAATAATTACTGAATGTGATGTAAGAGACCAGTTCTAGACTAGTATGCATTATCCAATCAAAGAGAATTGGAAATTGAATCCTGGAGAAGTACAACCTATTAACACAGTCACCACAACAGGACTGACTGTCTCTCAGTGTTACAGACAAATCAAATGATCCTAGAAAAACAGAAGTCTTTCCAGTGCTCCTCAGTAGCAAGTGCCAGACTCACAATAATAAGTTTTAGAACTGCAGCTATTCTAGAAACTCAGTAGATAGAAGGATTTCTAAGAATGATTGAATGGTGTACTCACAATCAGTAAACTAGAAAGTGTCTTGCAATTTAGCATGTGCTACAAAGAACAAGTATCTCTGAGCACACTTTATTCTCAATGTCAATCCGATGAGTGTAAAAGTACTGAAAGTATTTTCAGTGGGTGTTTTTTAGTAACAATGTCAGGAAAGATGCTAATTATTGCCAATTCTGAGAGCTAGAATGATCTGAGTAACTGTTTGTTAAGAACTGGACTGAGCAGTGCTCATTCCACATGAGCCTGCTAAGCAGCTGTCAGATGGCAGTGATGCTAATTTCATACTGACTCAGGCTAGAAGTGTTGCTAACACAGATGAGAAAGCCTGGCTTTCCCAGCTCTGATCGGATGGTCCATCCAGTGCCTTCAATAACTGTTTGTATTGCAAACTGAATTCATTCCTGAATGCTTTATTCTTAAAGGTTCAGATTAACTTTATGATGCACCTTATTGAGGGGAAACACCCATAAGACCTATGGCATACACATCTTCTCCAGACACAACACAGAGTGTAAAATAACATTGCTTGCCTATTCAGAAACATACGGAATGAATCTGGGTGCTTTGTAAGAGACAAAGGAAGAAATAGAATAGAATATACTAAATATACTCATATTCATGTGTGTGTGTGAATAAACACAGTAAAAGGAAGCATTCAACATATGACCAAAGTGGAAAATTGCAAATAGCACAGTAGTTGGCATTGTGGTATATCAGTGAGCTCTTGTCCAAGGGACACTGTCCATTTGATGACTTAATTCTGTGTGTGTGTGTGTGTGTGTGTGTGTGTGTGTGTGTGTTATGATTGAACATGTTAGTTTCATGCCATAGGAAGTGACATTGAGACTACAGCTAGGCAAAGACAAGAACAATGATTTCAGGTTTCTTAGTTAAAGTTGTACTGCTTTGAACAGACACCATGACCAAGACAACTCTTATGAGGACAACATTTAATTGGGGCTTGCTTACAAAGGTTCAGTCTATTATCATCAATGTGGAACATGGCAGCATCCAGGCAGGCATGGTACAGAAAGAGCTGAGAGTTCTACATCTTCATCTGAAGGCAGCAAGATTAGCTTCCAGGCAGCTAGGTTGAGGGTATTTAAGCCCATCTCCAAAATGACACAGCTTCTCCAACAAGGCCACACTCTTAATTGTGCCACTCCCTGGGCCAAGCATATACAAACCAATACCCCATCCAGGTGTTAAGACTGACAAGATAAATTAGAGTTCCATGTATATGCTACCAAGTCTCACGTCTGAGTTTGATTGCTGGTTCCCACGGGAGGAAGAAGATAACCAGCTTTTCCAAGTTTTCCTCTTGCTTCCATGTATATTCCACAGGGATCACAGTGTATACACACACACACACACACACACACACACACACACACACACACACACACACATGTATAATTAGTATATAAAATAATATCTATTTAGTTTACATATATATGAAAGTAATTTATACTTTTAAGCAATTCAGAAATTAGAAAAATAATACTTTTTAAAAATGTAACAATAGAAAACTTGTGCTTTTAGAAAATATCAGTGCACATTGATAACCATACTTTACAGGATTTGAGGACATGTTATTAAAAATTGTTAATCACAACTAATATAATTTAATATTTTTAATGTTTCTCTGTTGCATGCTGTCTTATTTTGTCATTTTAAAGTCAGTTTAATTACAGATTTAGTGTGGTTATGGTATAGGTTAGGCGTGCTTGGATGTTTGCTCTCCCTCCTTTTTATAGCTTGCCTTTATTATATGATGTATGCAGCTGATCTCTTCTTATATCTTCACTATAAGATCAGTAGCACATGGAAAATGACAGCCAATTCTTCAGCCATCAAACTAATTGAAACTATACATCTCTGAAGTTCCTTCTACTATTAAGGGTTTTTTTGTTTTGTCTTTTATTATTTTTTATTTGTTTGTTATGACATTATTTTTTTAAAGAAATCTAAAGTCTAATTTTCTACTGTGTTATAATAAACCTCAAATATTTACAGATTTTTCTGAAATTGAGGAGATTGTGCTGTGACAAGTCTGTGTGTTCTTAAGTTTGAATGTGGTCATTGTGTCACCTAAGCATGCCCAGAACTCAATAAGTAACCGAGGCTAGTAATTATTCACAATCCTGCCTCAACCTCCCACTTGCTAGGATTTTAAACATGCCCTTCTAAATCACTTCCTAGGTTTGTTACACGTATGAATAATTTTCAAAATTATTCTACTCCTAAAATATATTTTCCCCCAATCTATTTATTGCATATGTATTCTAATGGAAAGCAAGAAGTCTGCCAATTCTGACAAAGATACACAATTTTCACATTAGTTCTTGCATGGTGGGTTGTTAACCCATTAACTGTAAGATATATAAACTTTACTTCTTTTAAATCCTAAGTGTCACAGGATTATTTTAAAGTTTCCTGAACAGTTTAAATCTTGTTACTTGGTGAAGATATGTACAGAAATAGTAATGGAGATTCTGATGTGTTTTCTGTTCTTTTGTCTATAACAGATTAAAGAGCACCTTGCGAAGGGGCAACGGATGCTGGCAGGTGATGGCATGTCCCAGGTCACCAAGACACTATTGGATTTAACCCAGAGGAAAAATTTCTATGCAGGTGACCTTCTGGTGTCTGTGGAAATCCTGAGAAACGTGACAGACACGTTTAAAAGGGCAAGTTACATCCCTGCATCGGATGGTGTCCAGGTAAGGGAGAGGAAGCCTGAAAAGGGCAAAGCCCGTATGAATGTGATCATCACTTGCTCCCCGCCTCCACCCCAAACACCAACTCACTCTCCTTGGAGGCAGCTGGGCTGGAGGGAAGGAATGTTCCTGGCTCCATAGAAACATGTTTACCGTAGATGATGTGGGCTCTGTCAGTAAACTCAATTCCCTTAACAACACTGTACCTTGATATCTGAGCCATAAATTGCTCGCATTAAACCTCAAGGAAAGAACAAATGGGCATATGTATGAAGGTGCTGCGAACCTTCAGATAAAAAGCAGTATTGAAAATTCAAGGTGGTATCATGGACATTTTATTCCCACATTTAATATCACACTGTCTTGCCATAGGAGACTATTAAAAGTACATTAGGTATAATGAAAGTATGCTTACTATAGGATGCAAAGAAAACATAATGTAACATTTGTTTGGGGACTGTTTTATTTGAAACACGGAAAGTATATTAAGGATTGAGAAGTATTTCCTGAAAGTACAAGGCACATAGAGAATTATTTTAGATGGGAAAATAAGAAACTCAGTAGCTCCTCGCAGCCCTTTTAACCTTGTCATGGAAGACTTTAGAGCAACATCGTTTACCTCCGTAATAGACCCAAAGTTCTCACCCATAAGAGTGTTGCCTTTACCACTCTACCATTAAAACAAAACATGACAAATGGGATTTTTAATACAAGGCCATCGTGTACTTCAGATTCACTCCTTTTCTGCTGTGCACTAGAATGTACTCCTGCTATGTTAGTCTCTGCATTTCGATAAACAATGCAATTCTACTATCTCTAAAAATGTTCATTAAAATAAAAGTTTGCCAGAATTGCCAGATTAGGTATCAGTCTTGTTCATTCTAATCCTTATCTGTGAGTTTGGTTACATCTCACTTGGAAAATAAAGAGGTATTTTTGGAGGAAGGGGGTGTTATTCTTTGGATTATTATTTATTTTTTGGCAGGGGGTGGTTGTTGGGTTTTGTCATAATTAACTATGGAGTATGCCAGGAAAGGTTGTTTGAGTGATGAGACCATCCATTAATAACACCAATACATTGATCTATATTCAGGTGTAAATATTACTTACCTGGTCCAGTAGACAGACTAGAGTTTATGTATGTTAGAATTATCTATGCTAAGTTCCATACTGCATCATCAGTTTCTGCCATTTTAATGGCACCTGTGCTTACTTACAGGGCCAAGGTCACCTGATATGGCCAAAGGGAATTAAATCAGGCCATGTTGGAGAGGCCACAACAAAATTGAGGCTGTGACAATTTTATTTTGGACAATCTTTTTCATACCTTTATTAGAAAAAGAATATAATGGCAGTTTCCAGGATGAATGCAGTTATAGTTCCCAGGATACAATGAAGGTTGCAAGTTATAAAGAGTAAACAAGATTAATATCTAAGGTCAAATATCCTGTCAAGTTTCCATGCTTCCTTGACTACTATGGGACTATACAAAGAAACACAATGTAGATGGAACACTTTAGAGTACATTCATCTCTCAGGAACTAGAAGACACATTGTGCCCTGGGGATTCATGGAAGGAAACTTGAAAACCTCTGACACATGCCTCTTAGGGTAGGTAGGCCAAGCCAACTCCATAGTTCCCTGAAAATGGCAATAATAGAAGAGGTTTTGGACAAACAATTAAAATTATTTAAGTATTTTGACGATAGTGTTTTTCTTATAAAAGTAGTCTGTTCTTTTAGGAAATTAAGAAAGCCACATCTATCTTTACCCATCTGAAAATACCTATTAGTACTGACATAAAAAGATAGTATTTGAGTTCTTGACCTCAAATATAGTAAAAAAATATTTCTTAAAATCTGAGACATATGTTCATAGAAAATTTGACATATAGAACACTAGAACATGACATTAAAGTCTCTAATCTGTCAAAAATAAGAAGCTTGGAGATTTTTAGTGCTAAGGTTCAAAAAATTAAGAATAACGGGTTTCACTAGAAAGGTATTTTGATTTGTTTTTCATTTTCTTTTTTTTTTTTTTTTTTTTTTTTGAGACACAGTCTAAGTATGTATCCTTCTTTGGTCTGGAACTCACTGTGTACATCAGGCTAGTACTGAAGTCAGATACTTGTGTATTTCTGCCTCTCAAATGTTGGGGTGAAAGGTGTGTGCTGACAGGCAAGGCTGGAAACTTTGATCAAGCTACTTATCATAGTACTTCAGCCATTCAACACTTAAGCAATTGTCTGTTCGTGGAATTAGTTGCTTTGATTTACATAAAGCAGTCTTTGTGGGCCACTTGTTCTTTACTGTAGTCGGAGACCTGATGCTTTATTACCTCCCCCCTCCCTTCATTTCTCTACAAGTATGCAGACTGCTAAATACATCCATGTCTTCCTCGTTCCTTCACAAAGAGAAGTGTATCATCTGTATGTATTTTTATCTGTCTATCTATCTGTCTGTCTGTCTGTCTAATTGTCTTTACTGGTATTTTTTCAGCTACCTGCTATACCCCCATCATCTTCTGAAGTTCTTTTATATGATAACCTCTCCCAATTCTTGCTCAAAAATTACAAGCCTTTTCAAATGCCCGATCATCAAGCCTATCAATTTCATTAGACATTTTGGTTTTCTCAAATATTTCAGAAAAGTTATACCTCTTTATTATTTAATATAAATAGCTTGCATATACCCACTGTCTTCTTTACTTTGTTGTAAACTCAGGTTGATGGCTGTATTTATTATGACTTGCACTTTATATGAACTTCAACTTGCTGTATCTGAGATCTCCTGGGCATTTTGGATGGCATGGCACTTCTGGTTTAATATACTATGAACTAATTTTACCCTGAAATGTAAGTGGACATGCATTTTCAGCTCTTCATTATAAAATTACCAGTTCCTTGGCAATACTTACACCATTGGCTAGCTTTCCTTCATCTTTCTTTCTTGTGGGTCTTCCTTACAAATCCTCAAAGCCCCAGTGTTATTCTAAGCCAGCCTCCAGTTAACTCCATCTAGTTATATTTGTGAACTCTTCTTTGTTCCTCCTTAGCTTAGTCTAAATTTGGACCCACATTGTACACTCTTCCCTTATTAAGTACCCTAGAACAACTCTTGCTATGTCAGCAGAACTTCCAGACTTCTTGAGTAACAACCCTGTACCTTGGTGTCTAGTACACTGTGGCGGATGTTCATTATGTGCTGATCCCAATCAGGCACAGGTGTCTCTAGCACACAGACCATCATTTGAGTCAAGTTAACCTTGTACTGTCTCCCAGATGTACTGCTTGTTCTTGGCTCTGTGGCATTATTGCCTCTGTTTTCAGACTGCCTTGGTCTGTCTTGACCTTGCAAATTAATCTGACTCCTATGGGTTAGAAAGCCACTACACCTTCTGCCCCACACCTCATTACATCTTGGCACTAGTAGAGAACTTCCTGGGCCAAAAAATAAGAAAATGATGGGATCTTAGCCATATTCCAGCCATCTCCTAAAATAAATATCATGTACACTTCTGACTAGACAACAAACCTAACAAATATTTGTTGAGGTAGTTACAACAAAAACTAATAATCAAAATAAATGAAATAATTGCATTTGAGTTACTTTCATCTCCTCCCCATCCACCCCGAAAATTGAGAAAGGCAGATTAAATTGTACACAAAGGTTGTGTTCTTTTGAATACAGTTAAATGCAGAACATTTTATTTTAAATGGCTTGAAATGATGACATGACCAAAAAAAAAAATGATTTGATGTGTTGAAAACACATATCACCATCAGCTATCATGGGTTTATCAGGGCTGCAAAGCTCTCCATGGAAATCTGCATTCATCTGAGTTTCTAAATACCATGAGCACATTATATTCTTAAATTGTATTTTTACTTGCTTAATAATTACACTATAGGATTGCTGTAGAAATTATTCAGTCCTGACTTGGGTTTTTAGTACTCAGTCTTAGACCATTTAGTTCCCAGATTAAAATATATATATATATATATATATATATATATATATATATATATATATATACCTTTTAAGCCTTAATCAGCACTAAAGCTAGGAAGATACTATGCTCTATGCTGTTCTAATCTACTTTCCTATCCATAACCCTGAGTTATTACTATGTTCCATCTGGGCTGCTCTCAACTCCAATTGGCAAGCCTACAGAGCCACGTTCTTTTGGCTCTTAATCCATGGCAGTGTCATCTCCTCCCTCCTCCTTCCCTTTTCTTCCTCATGGTTCTCCTTTGACCCCAAGCTCAAGAAACCTAAACCCCAACTATGTCTCCTCTGCCCAGCTATTATTGGCTGTCGGAAACTTTATTTACCAATCAGAAATTACTTGGGGTCACGGTCACTTAGCCTCTTATGTGCAGATTCTCTTATCTCTGGGACAACCAAGTCTTGGACGCCCAAGCTTCACATTACAATATATAGACAAAGACCAAACCTCAACACAGGATCTGAAAAGTAGATGGAAATATTTTTAATAAAAAAAATACATAGAAATATGAACTTACCATTGAATATATGGAATATGTAAATCATGGTTGTTGCCTTCTTCCATCAGCCCACAATAAACTTGCTGCTTTCAATGTAAATAAGACATTTTGTCTTTGCACCTTTTAAAGTGTGTAAGTGGGGAGTGGGGGCATGCTTTGCCTGCATGTTGGCCTGTGTATCAAGTGTTTGCAGTTCCTAACGAAGAGAGAAAGCATATTATGCCCTAGAACTGGAATTATGAATTTTTGTAAATCATATTATGTGGGCTGGAAATTGAACCTGGACTCTCTGGAAATGCAGCCAGTAAGCTTAATTAACCTCTGAGCCATCTCTCCTCTTTGTTTACTTTTTGAAACTTTTGTTTTTGAAGGCTCTGAGCCCCAGTGTAGGGGAATGCTAGGACAGGGAAGCAGGAGTGGGTGGATTCGTGAGCAGGGGGAGGGGGAATGGGATAGGAGGGCTTCTCAGGGGAGAAATGAGGAAAGGCGATAAAATTTGAAACGTAAGTAAAGAAAATATCTCATAAAAAAATGTGTTGCTTAATAACTTCATAAACCACAATATTCATTTCCTATTAAAGAATGAATAAAATTATCAAGTAAAATATTCCCAAGTTTATTAATATTACTTAAAATACCATTACTTTCACATCACCCATCCTTAGAATGTCCTTAAAATGAATGTCCTTCTTATTATTCATGAAAAATAGTTTGCTGCCTTTGACAAAAAAAGGTAAGAGCAAGCAAAATATAGAACTCATACACTTATTACACCTTAAAATTATGAAACTTCTCCTTATCATATTAAGATAATCAGAGCTTGTCAAATTTTATATTTGACTATTTTAAGTACAAATTATAATTGCCATTAGTTTTTAAGCAAACCATTGCTGGGTCCTTTTATTGCTTGGGTACATCAATCCAAACTGTATTTAAATGGGTACTTATTTTTAACAAGCAAACAGTTAATTCCAAAGCATGACCATTTCCCCTCATTGCTGTCTCTCCTTGGCAGCTGCATATTAATGTCAACCATCAAATTATATATAATATATATAGCCTTTAATTTTAGTGTCAGATATTTGAAATACCACAAGAGAGAATCATCACAATATAACAAAGTAATTATGTTATGTGAATATTAGTATTATGGACAAGATCTCACCAGCTCTACAAGAGGATCATCTAATTTGCTCCATGCCAGGCATAGCCTTCCTCATTAAGTGGCATATAGAAAAGGAGGCTTCTCATAACGCTGTGTTATTGTTATCTAGGTATCTGCCTTTGCGTATGATTAAACTATGCTTTATCCTGGATGAGAGAATACCAACGATAATACACACGACCAGCTCTTCTGTCTTTCTAACAAAGAAGAGCTGATTCATGAAACTGTTCCATAATACCTCATTGTTTTGAATTTTAAATGAGATACTAAAATTGAAATATATATATATATATGTATATATATATATATATATATATATATATATATATATATATGTCTTGGAATAATAAGATATAGTATCCTTTTTAGATTAATTTTGACTTTTCTTTTTTATTTATTTATTTAATTATTTATTATTATTTTCTTTATTTACATTTCAAATGCTATCCGGAAAGTTCCCTATACCCCCCCCCCGCCCCTGCTCCCCTACCCACCCATTCCCACTGCTTGACCCTGGCCTTCCCCTATGCTGGGTCATATAAAGTTTGCAAGACCAAGGGGCCTCTCTTCCCAATGATAGCCGATTAGGCCATCTTCTGCTACATATGCAGCTAGAGACACGAGCTCAGGGGGTACTGGTTAGTTCATATTGTTGTTGCACCTACAGGGTTGCAGCCCTCTACAGCTCCTTGGGTACTTTCTCTAGCTCCTCCATTGGGGGCTCTGTGTTCCATCCAATAGCTGACTGTGAGCATCCACTTCGGTGTTTGCCAGGCACTGGCATAGCCTCACAAGAGGTCGCTATAACAGGGTCCCTTCAGCAGAATCTTGCTGGCATGTGCATTAGTATCTGGGTTTGGTGGCTGATGATGGGATGGATTCCCAGATAGGGTAGTCTCTGGATAGACCATCCTTTCATCTTAGCTCTAAATTTTGTCTCTGTACCTATATCCTTTCATGGATATTTTGTTCCTTATTCTAAGGAGGAATGAAGTATCAACATGATGGTCATCCTTCTTGGTTTTCTTGTGTTTTGCAAAATGTATCTTGGGTATTCTAAGTTTCTGGGCTAATATCCACTTATCAGTGAGTGCATATCTAGTGACTTCTTTTGTGATTGGGTTACCTCACTAAGGATAATATCCTCCAGATACATCCATTTGCCCAAGAATTTCATAAATTCATTGTTTTTAATAGCTGAGTATTACTCCATTGTGTAAATGTACCACAGTTTCTGTATCCATTCCTCTATTGAGGGACATCTGNGTTCTTTCCAGCTTCTGGCTATTATAAATAANGCTGCTATGAACATAGTGGAGCATGTGTCCTTATTACCAGTTGGAAGATCTTCTGGGTATATGCCCAGAAGAGGTATTGTTGGGTCCTCTGGTAGTCCTATGTCCAATTTTCTGAGGAACCGCCAGACTGATTTCCAGAGTGGTTGTACAAGCTTGCAATCCCACCAGCAATGGAGGAGTGTTCCTCTTTCTCCACAACCTCTCCAGCATGATAGGCCACCCTCCAAAAGTATTTTTCCTGTTCCCTTTATTCTCATCTAGTTTCCCTCCAAGCCCCTATACTTGGTCGTAACTCCCAGAACACAGTAAGTACTTAATATGGCACATGCTTACAATTTCCCAACTGACTTATAATCTTCAAGGTTTGACTCAAGGATAATTTCTTCTGAAAGGTCTTCTCACCAACTTCTGTCCATGAGTTGAATTTTTACCACTCCTTTGGCCTTTTGAAGCCTTGTGAACATCTTTCTTTAGCACTCACACATAGCATTGTAGCTAGTGCTGATACGTCTTCCCTCACTCATGAATTTTAATCTTATTAGAGATAAATATGTCCTTAAAGCTTTACCTAACATTTGAAGCATAGTAACCACTCAGATATTTGATCAGATAATTAAGAAATGGATCAAAGTAATACTCATATTTAGAGAATTTACATGGTATCTCATAGCACACACAGCTGAATCCAATTCAGAGACAAAATGTCTTTATAATATTTTAGTCCTTAGAAAAACTCACACTGGATCTTATTCTATCTAGAGAAAACTTAGTTTGTATCCTCAACCCTTAGCAGGAAGTATAGTGTGAAAAAGTGAAAGCGTGAAACATATGTAAGTTATAATGCGGCATTATATAGGGTCCAGATCAGTATTTCCAGGCATGTCCTCATCCTTACAATGCAATATGAAGGTGTAGTTGTATAGCTGATTGTCAGTATTGTTGGAATTATATAAAACAGTAGCAAGAATTGAAGAGATGCTGAATCACTGGTTTCTTGCCAAATAAAAGATTAGGTTTCTTTGAGAATCAACTCACAATATTTTCATGAATTGATCATACTAAAAGACACCAAATTTAAGCTCTTCTTTTGAAGCACACTTGTTCTTCAGACCACTAGAGAGCCCTGTATTAAACTAGGCTTTGGTCATTTTAAACAGTGAAACTGTGTGTGTGTGTGTGTGTGTGTGTGTGTGTGTGTGTGTGTGTGTGTTCATGCACACACACACATACATAAAACATGGTACCACCTAGATCACACAAAGGTCACTTGTTCACAGAATGAAGAGTGAAACAAAGAGTGAAGAGAGCATGGATGTTTTAGACGCAAGCTGGGAGCATGTACTTTGTGGGCAATCAAAAGTATACACATCTCTATACATGACTGAGATCAACCATGGTAACACTGTGTTGATTTGTGGTCCCAATTCCAACTAGTAAGGACAAATACTGACATAACATTTCAATAGTTTATGAATAATTTAGATTGTATCTGTCTATTATTCAGGATTGTTGTGGTACTGAAGGCCACCAAGCTAAATACATGGTTTACTAAAGAGTGTATATACCAGGCACTTTTTATTGTCAGTGTTTTAATTTGTAATATAGAGTAAAAATGCAAACGTTGCACTCAAGCTGTTCACAGTGCCACAAGGGAAAAAAAGCATGAGTGTAGCTAGGTTAAGAAGATATACTTAAGTATAATATGTCCCAATTGGAGGCACAATTCTAGCATGTCCCAATTCAAGCTATATACAGGTCTTAATTCAGTAGTGAATAAAGTATGCATAGGAGTGTTAGGACATGAAATTTTTCAGAAAGCAAAAAAATATTTAGAAATACTCAATAAATAATCAGATTGAATGATCAAAAGCAGAGCAGTGGTATAAACATTAAAACCTCAGACCAAGCTTTGTTAGCAGCAGTCTACATGATGGACAGTGTAGTTTCTAAAGACAGAATGGAAAAAGCAAGGACAGGTTTTTATTATTTGAGTTGTATGGTAAAATCCAGTGTCCTGTCAGTCCCTAGCCAACAAGGCTCAGCTGCCTATCCCCATACTCCAATTAAAAAAGTAACATAGTGAAAATAGAGAACAGAGATTTATAAAATGTGGCTACATTGAGAAGATGAACATATAAAACTCAGGTGCCCCCAAGTCCATTTTTAGGAGTTACTGATGTGGCCAGGATATATACATAATTAAGAAGAACCGTGCAAGATATCTTGATTCCAGAATGTCCTGCAAGGTAATCTTATAAGTTGTCAGAACTGTGAGAAGCCTCTTTCTGGCAGACAGATTCCTTCTCTGAATTATACCATACCCTCAGCCATGACTCCCCAGCAGAGAATTCCTAAGGGAGTCTTAACTCAGGGATCCATTGATTTAATCATCTTATACTCCAAGGAAATAGTAAGTTTCTATTTGTATATCTCTTCTCCCATCAGGAAATGACATTTGGACTGGATTGTTTATAGACAAGATACCTAAATATTACCTTTCTATTGTAATGAAAAAAACAAAAAACAAAAACAAAACAAACAAACAAACAAAAAACCAAAGCCAGGCATGGTGATGCACACCTTTAATCCCAGCACTTGGGAGGCAGAGGCAGGTGGATTTCTGAGTTTGA
>NC_034594.1:6849136-6857843 GCF_900095145.1 Mus pahari | reverse complement strand
GGATTTCTGAGTTTGAGGCCAGCCTGGTCTACAAAGTGAGTTCCAGGACAGCCAGGGCTATACAGAGAAACCCTGACTCAAAAAGAAAGAAAGAACGAAAGAGAGAAAGAAAGAAAGAAAGAAAGAAAGAAAGAAAGAAAGAAAGAAAGAAAGAAAGAAAGAAAGAAAGAAAGAAAGGAAATCAAAATTCTCACTAATATTATCATTCAAATCACTAGCATGAAGAAAGAAATTATTGAGGTAATCTGCAAGCTGTCATTTAACAAAGGCTCATTCTATTCCAGGATCACCAAATTCACTCAATAGCCTTTCCTCCAGATCCTTAGGTCCTAAACAAGTCTTGGTACCACTCAGGAATTTCTTTTCTTTCTTTTTTTTTTTTTTTAATTAATCATTTTATACTTTACAATTTAAATGATGTCCCCCTTCCCACTTACCCCTCCACAACCTCCAATTCCCATCCACCCTCTTCCCCCTCCCCTCCACAACCTCCACTTCCCATCCCCCATCTCCCCCCTACTCTTTGCTTTTATGAGGGTGCTACTCCACCCACTTACCCACTCCTGCCTCACTGCTACAGCACCCCTCTATGCTGGGACACCCAGCCTCCACAGTTCCAAGGGTCTCCCTCCCATTGATGTTAGATAAGGCCATCCTCTGCTACATATACAGCTGGAGCCATGGATCCCTCCATGTATACTCTTTGCTTGGTGGTTTAGTCTCTTGGGGCTCTCGATGGTCCAGTTAGTTGATAGTGTTCTTCCTATGAGGTTGCAATCTCCTTCAGCTCCTTCAGTCCTTCCCTTAGCTCTTCCATTGGGGTCCTCGGGCTCAGTTTAATGGTTGGCTGTGAATATCTGTATCTGGTTTGGTCTGGTGCTGGTAGAACCTCTCAGGGAATAGCCATACCAGGTTCCTGTCAGTAAGCACTTCTTGGTGTCAGCAATAGTGTCAGAGTTTGTGACTGCAGAAGAGATGGATCCCTAGGCTGGGCAGTCTCTGGATGGCCTTTCCTTCAGTCTCTGTTCCATTTTTTGTCCCTTTCTTTCCTTTGAGCAGGAACATTTCTGAGTTAATAATTTTGAGATGTTGGGGGCCCTGCATGTCTACGGAAAGTGGACTCTACAGGTCCTGTCTCCTCTCTGTTGGGTATTTTGGCTAACGTCAGTATTTTCTGTTTTTATTATTCCCCCTTTGGCTCATCCTAAGACACACAACTTACAGAAATATTTAATGAAATACTCAATTTTTAAACTGATATTCACCTCACTATATTATTACCCCTGCTATTTTCTTCTTTATGTTATTAAAAAATAATCATGAAAGTTTTTTATCTGGTCTTTGACATGTCACTTGTGCTAGGGAAATCTATTTCTTAATTGCTGAGAATGCATAATCAATTAATTAAAGAGACGGAAATAGAGATTCTGAATCAAATAAAATCAAACAACGTTTTGTTACCAAACTTTGATGCTCTTACTAAAAGAGTGGCAGACAAGATAGTTTTATTAAAGAATGGGCATTAAAGAAGAAGCTTCATTGATGTATGGGTTTGAAGAACTGGAAAGACTATTTGCCTCACTGAAAACCTTTCTTTATTTTGCAAAGGAGGAAGAGCCTCAGAAATTTTTAAGAAGCAAAAGAGAAGGCTCCAGTCTGTGGAGAAATTGGTTCCATTGTGTGGAGTTCTTCATTCTCCTATAAACCCTTTGAATTGTTGAGCAGGGACTTTCTCTGGATTTTTCTTTGGAATTCCTCTTCCGGCTTTCTGATCTTGGTTCATGTACTAATCTGCCAAGTAAAAAGAGAGATGGGTAAGAGGAGGTGGAAGGATGTGCCCCTGAATATTTCCTGGGAACTTAGAGTGCCATGTGGCAAGAGTAGGCTGCACCAGATGACTAGGTAAAGAGGAGGAAGAGGAGTTGGTGGGGCCATTTGTGTAAAACATTTCAAACTCAGGAAAGACAAGACTTGGCAATGCATGACTTCTTTTGTATATTTTTATCTTAAATATTTCTTTATAAATGTTAGACTCTTCTGTTACATGGGTACTGAAAACACTGATGAGCAATCATGTATGGGAGGCTTTTTAGATTAGAGTAGGTATATTATCTTGTTAAGAGGATAATTATTTCACCTATTGCCTTTCTAAGACTTGATATGAATCTACTTCAGTAGATGTTAGCAGGCCCAGCTGGATTAACCCTTAAGGGATGAGACAATAGAATGTTCTAGTCTTTGGAGCAGACCAGAATGCTGTGTCTCTGCCCAGGACCAAAGGCTGGGCCAAAGGCTGATTATGTATTTTTTGAACCCAAGGAAGAAGATTTGTCCTAATGAGCATCATTTAGGCCTTGAAACTTCTACCTTCTTCCATGATAATTTAAATCTTAACTGGCTGTTATGGCATCTCCCTTTCTAATATTATGAGAGAAACATGTAAGAGGAGACAGGACCAGAGATGACCCTGAGAGAGGGATCTGTCCTGTATGACATGTAAGTCTAGTGACTCCTGTCACTCCTGGCTGAGAGCAAGTAACACGTTCCCAAGTTCAAGTGGGAGGGAAAAGAAGGCAGAAGAGTGTGGGTCACATATAGTGCAACCGATCCGCTAGTCAATACCAGGTAGTTATTGAAATAATTACATTAATTTCATATTAATTTTGAAAAATTAATGGAATTTATTGTATACATTTCATACATGTATACAATGTATAACATTGACTTCCTGTTTCCATTTCTTTTCTCCTCTCTCTCATGTAGCCCCTTCTATTTTATTATTTTTTTAATCTAGTCTAGATTTCCTATGTGAGAGAAGACATATGCATTCACTCTTTCCAAATCTGGCTTATTTTGCTTAGCATATAAATCCAGCTCCATGGATTTTATTTAAAATGATGTGATTTTTATTTTTTAAAATTGTTTTATTTATTTATATTCCAGTCTTTGCACACACACACACACACACACACACACACACACACACACACACACACACGTCCCCTGTACTGGTTCAGCAGAGACAATGGCTGATTTGATGTCTCCTTATTCCTCCCTGTTCCTTCCTTCAAGAATTAACAGAATATTCAGCCTCTTTTATCATTCCATGCGTCAGCAGGCCTGGAAATCTGCCAGTAGACTCTGGCCTGACTTGACTGCCTGACAGGCAGGCTTTCACAATAGCATGCAAAGTGGCTCCTGACAGTCTTGCCTCCCACAGTTCCTCTTCCTATTCTTCCTGCCCCTTGCCTCCAAGAGGGTGCTCCCGCATCAGACCTCCCCCTTTCCTTCTTTTTAACTGTGCATGTGTGTGTGCACATGCGTTTGGAGGGGGGTGGTATGTGTAATTGATTTTCTCCGCTCAGCCTGTAGGTACTATGGATAAAACTTGGTCTTCCAAGCTTTCGTGGCCAGTGCCTTTACTCACGGTGCTATTGTGCTACATCAGTTTCTTTCTCCTTTGTGGCTAACTAATAATGCATATTGAGATTTTTTTAAAGAGTACAATAAAATTTGTCATAATTTTACTCTTTTAGAAGTTTCCTAAGAATTAACAAAATATTAAGATTTGTCTAATTTTCTCACGCCACTCCACTTACTATCAATGTCTGGGGTTTTTTTGATTTTAGTTATTATTGGTCTGTATTTGTTTGGTAGGGTCACCAGAACAAGAGCTCCAGAAACGTTTTTCAGGTTCAGAGGAAGGAGTTGACGGAAAATTTGATTTTCTGAATTTTTATTCTTGTTAATGGCATCCTTTAGTCATCATCTTTTAGTGGCTTGTATTTTCTCTCTGCAGAGGCATCTTAGTATCTCTGTATTCTTACTCTTTTTATAAAAATACCAGTCACATTGGACTTGGACCTACAACAATCACGAATTTTTTAACGGAGTCCCTCTCTGGTAGAAATATTTCTAAATAATTTCACATATGCACATCAAGGATTAGGGCTTCAGCATGTTAATCAGAAGGAAGAGAAACAATTGAGCCCAGAACAGAGGATGATGTAGTATTCCTCAGAACATTGTGCTTTGATGAGAGCTATGAGCCAGGCAGCTTCTTCTATCCAAGGTGCACAGTGGCTTCCTGTCACATAGCATAGGATAAATGTGCTGTGCCCCAACTTCTCTCACAAGACTGGGCACTAAGGGTCCTGACAAGGCCTGTTCAAATTTGAAGGACTGTTCTTCACTTTTCTCTCCTTAGGATTTAGAGAGAAAAGGAGGGATGTTTGATAAAGAAGTACTATGTTACATTGTCCTCCAGACAAGAGATTTGTTTAAATGGCAGCAGAGGTATGATGGGTTGGGAGCAGGATTCGGGACCCTAAGAGAGAGCAAGTTGTCTTCTTTTTTAAAGGTTTCAATAGTCAGGGAAGTCTTACTCCAGGAGGTATTGGGCCTAGTTAATCTATGGCTTAATGGAGTACACATGACCTCTTCGTGTGACAGGGACCATTCTTTGTCTGGGTAGGAAATGGGGCTTGGTGATCTGTATGTAGTTTTAGACTTAAGCCAGGCTGTGTCTCACTCTTCAGCAGCCTCAAGCATATTTGAGTATATTTTTCCTTGCTTGCAGCTTACTTTGTTTATGTCCTGCTTAACTCAGAGGCTTGCATTCTCTAACATTTTCAACCTTTATTTTTATATAAAAGATATTAGAAGGTAGAGACATCAAAAATCTCGCTTTGGCTGTCACTTGTTAGATTGGGTCTCTGTAGAATTGGAATATCTTCTAACTCGGTGAGGAGTAGTCAAAAGGTTGCCTTTGAGTCGGTCGGATACGTGAATTCAAGAATACATGTATAAAAAAGAAAGGAGCATTGGTAAACAGAAGAATTAAGACTAGAAAAGGTACCACATGAAGAAGGGGTATCCACAAGAGCCATAGTTTTAATTGCATTGGCTTTCGATATTTTCTTGGACCTTCCCCATTTGTTTAAATGAATGGGATAGACTGTAAGATATGTTAGAGTAAAGACTATTTAAAATAGGATTGTCATAGCTATCCTTAAAGTTAATCTCAGTTGTGCCATTAAGTACCTTTAGACCTCCTACCAAGGTAAAAGATCCGAGGAGATTAGGAGATAAGTGCCATCTTTGCTAGGCAGAGAAGGAACTCAGTTTATATGTGTAATACAAAGAAACTTCGGTTTGTGGCTAATTTGTGAATAAAGCAAATGCTTAGGTACTGGATCACCTACTCCTAGTAGGATTATTTTGCATGGATCACAGCCCCATAGTGGCAGAGAACTGGAAAAACTAGTCCTTGAAATCTGGCAGTCTAGTCTGTCTGATATGCGTGTGTGTGTGTGTGTGTGTGTGTGTGTGTGTGTGTGTGTGTGTGTATCCCAAGCCTTAAGTGGAGGAAGAAAGCAAATAAGAGTGGTAAAATTACAGTGAGAACTTCAGAAGTAACACACATTTATAGATATAGATAGATAGATAGATAGATAGATAGATAGATAGATAGATAGATAGATAGATAGATATAGATATAGATATATATAGAGAGATAGATATAGATATATATATATGGAAAGAGAGAGAGAGAGAGAGAGAGAGAGAGAGAGAGAGAGAGAGAGAGAGAGAGAGGAGAGAGAGAGAGAAAGGAAGAGGGAGAGGGAGACAGAAAGGAAAGGAAGATATAGATATAGATATAGATGATATAGAAATAGAAATAGATATGTTAGTTACAGAGGACAAAAGAGAAAAATCAGACCTGGATCATGATAGAGAATTGATTTGATGTGATCCAAGGATTTCTTCCTGAATAGCTATGTCTTCCCTGAAGACTGTCACCGTGCTCACCCATCCTCAGTTACATTAGATTCCAAGGATAAGGTGTAACATTAGCAACAGCTTCCCTAAAGTTGTAATGTAGAAAGAAACAGAAGCATCAAAAGCATGTTTAGGAGAGGAATATTTATGATAACAAAAGACAGAGAGAGGCCCAAATAAGGTGAGCCCTGGCATACCAAAGAATTAATCTAATATAAAACAATAAGCAGGCTGGTATGCATAGTATAGTATACTATAGACTGTACTTATACTATGCCTAGAAAAACGTGGCTCAAAACAAGGATCTCAGAACAAATTATTGTTTTCCTGACAAGCTGTCACTTTTGTTTTTCATGGTATAGTGACCGAAGAGGAATCTCAGATCTTTTAATCATTCACAGGAGTATGTTTTCTGAGCCAAGCTGCTGAACTCATTTTTTAAAAATATTTTTATTAGTTCTTTGGGAATTCTCATACAGTGTGTTTTGATCATTTATTCATTCTTCTGCCCCCCCCCCACGTCTTCCCAGATCCCTACCCTCTTCCCCATCTGTCCAACTCTGTGTCTTTTTTTCTTTTTCCATCAAGATGAATGTGTAGTGCCCATATATTCTTGCATGTATGGCCTTCTCTTGGAGTGCGTGTTGACTTACCAGGGGCTACACCCTTCGAAAAAACAAACACTCCTTCCAGAGCTAATGATTGCCAATAACAACTTGGCTATCATTGGGAATTCATACACAGGTCCCCTGTTCTTGCTGACATTTGGCTGCTTTGAGGCTGCACAGCTCTTGTGCATACTGCTACAACTGCTATGGGTTCACATGTACAGCTACCTTTTATGTCTGGAGCACACTGATTTCTTGTAGTCATCTACTGTCTCTGGCTCTGATAGTCTTTCTTGCCCCATTGCTGCCATGATTCCTGAACTGTAGGCAGAAGGGGTACAGTGTATGGGTTGCATTTAAGACTGAGCTTGATGTAGTTCTTTATTCTTGACTGCCAGAATCTTTTTTACATAGGGTGTCAGAAGAGTGTCAGGTCATACATGTGACTTGTTATCTTCCAGGTTTCAGTCTTTCTCCAGCAAGTAGAGTAGAGCTTGCTTAATATGTGACACATATTGCATGACTGTGGCTAGGCTTCCCTGAACCCCCAGTGTGACAGGGTTTTTAGATGTATTCTTACCATCTTGCAATGCTCTCTACGTGGTGCTAGTTACCGGAATCGTCTGGGCTTTTTAACATTCCTTGCTTAAGAATACTTCCATGTCCTGATTTGGTAATTTTTTTCCATTCTGAGTATTGACAACTTATATTGATAGTTCTGTTCCTGCCTACAGGTGAATAATAAACATACTATATTTAGGCATGTAAGCATCACTAACTTCTTTACTCTTAATTTTTAAATGAAGACTACAAAAGCAGGATCAAACATATGCCTGAAAGCCCCAAGTTCTGAATATCCCCTTCTTTAAGTATGCTTCATCCGTGGTCCAGTATCTCAAACATGGGGCCACTATGCTACCACTTCTTGGAGTTTTTGGTTCAAAAGTTATCCCAAAGAGACTGATAGCATCATCTAAATATTGCCTATTAAAGTGACTGAAGAACTGCTACTGGTCAAGCTGCCTTGCTTCAAAGCAGAGCAAAACAATAGCTCGAATCACTGCCAGTGGATCCTTCTGCTATTTTGCTATTTTCAAAATGAGTCAGAGTTTCTGTGAAGATGTGGCTAAAAGAAGAGCAAGGAAGAACAAAATGTGTCACTCAAGACTTCTTGTTTTCCTCCAAACAAGCATATACTGGGAGAGTGATGTCAACACTATGCTCTCAAAGCATTCCAGGTCTGTGGAATTGATGTGGTCCAGCAGGGCAGCCATGCCTGATATCAGGGAGTTGTGTTCACAGCTATCAGGTTAGCACATCCTGGAAGGGATCGATCCTAAAGCTAGGTACCCCACTTACTCAGAGCAGCCCAGCCTCTCCTCTGGGTTTCCATGTGCTTATTTTCTTACTCTGAATCATATGGCCTATATTCTTCAGTCCTGATGTTACCGTAGGATGACTGGGAATAATCTCCAGTCTTACCGACTCCCTGATTGATCTGACTTGCCCAAAGCCAGTAGATATGCCGCTTGGATAGATATTCTGGATAAAACTCCAAAGCATATTTGGATTTTTTTTTGGCTTAGTCAATTTTAAATTATTTTGCTTACTCACCTGTGGCAAATTATACATATGTAGTTCAAGCCACATTTAAAGGATTGTTCACTTTAAAACTCATATGTGAGAACAAACTCAAATAGAGCAGTGTTGGCTGGAATTAACTTTTTCTACATCTTTCCCAGAACAGAGACCAAGATATTTCCCCACATCACGAAGAAAGTCCGTGTCTTAGTATATAATGTGGCTGTGTTCTCAGGTCTTATGTGTGTGCTGAACTGTGAGCAGTCACGTTTTAAAATATGAGCTCTACGGTGCTGTATCTTCAGTTGCCTCTGGGTGTACGCCGAGCTGAGGAACAGTCTGTGTGTCTTGGAATTAATTTCGACCGAACGGCTTCCAAGTGTGTTTTATTCTATCCCCTGTCATTCCTGTCTCCTGTCCTCTCTTCCCTGTCTCATTTATTATTCTTCCGAGTAGGCTCACCTCCAGTGTTTAACCTTGACTTTACCTATTCAACTCTATTCTTGGTATTCATAGTCTTTATCCCAAAGGGCTCCTGTTTTCAGCTATGATTAATTATTCGCATTACTTTTGTCTTTTGAGATTTCAACTTAAGTCAAACCTGTCACCTGGGCTTCTTCACTTGGCTGTATTGTAGATTCTCAATACTCAACCATATCAAAATTAAGCTTGCTTCATTCTCTCTCTCTCTCTCTCTCTCTCTCTCTCTCTCTCTCTCTCTCTCTCTCTCTCTCTCT
>NC_034594.1:6845714-6849104 GCF_900095145.1 Mus pahari | reverse complement strand
CTCTCTCTCTCTCTCTCTCTCTCTCTCTCTCTCTCTCTCTTGTGCTGCTATCCCTCATGTAGGATGTAACATATGTGGCTACACTGTAATTATAGATATCCTGAGAATATCTAACCTGTTTGATTCTCTGCTTTCTCGCCTGTACAGTATGCTATCATGAATGTTGCATCTGTGAATCAAACTAACGCCATCTCTAACCTCCCCAACTGAAACTATTTTACGATCTCTGGTTTTACTTTGCTTCACCTTATCCAAAAGCAGACTTTATTTTTAACTAAACTCGCTGCATAACCATTGTGAGTGGACAGCTCTGCCTTACCTGACCCTGGTCTAACCTATTCAGCCTATTTGTGATCAGTTTAGAATTATTATGTCGTTTTTTTTTTTCTATTTCTGCAATTTGTTTAGATAGACTTTAGTCATGGACTCTCTTTTACTTTTCATTTATTTTTAGGGGGATAAATTATCATTTTTAGGGCTGTCTCATCATTATGGCCTCAGGTTCCATATCGAATACAGAATAGGTTTTGTTCATGACTAGTCAATAAACCTCCATTTGTCTCTTTCTCTCACACACAGAGTTTCATTTTCTTCAAACTCACTCACCTGTTCACATCTGCTGTCTGAGAATCTCTCTCTCCCTCCCCCTCTTTCTCTGCTCAACACCCCCACCCCTGTCCATCCCTCCCTCTCTCTTTTCCCTCTGCCTTCCACGTCTCTCTATAATCTTCTATGTTTTAATCTCCCTTAGTCCATTTACACCATTGCAGCAAACTAGGAAAAGAAAAAGAGAAAAAAAAGAAAAGAAAACACCATGGAATTCTTTTTCTTCTAAGTCTAGAAGCTAATTCAAAGAAGTTCAGTAGGCTTGTGAGGGTTGTTCTGTCTTTGAAGACAGCCCTCATTATTACATTCTCCTAAGGGGAGGAACACTGTGCTCTCTCATGGCAGATGGAGCAGGTAGCAACGTACTGACTGAAGTATTTTTTATAAATGTCTGAATACTTTTGAAACAGTAGGGGCCATTCTCCATCACCACCTACAGGTATCCTCTCAAAGTGCCCTCCCATCCTATTAGGAACGTCCAATAAGTTACGATCACCACCTGAAATTGTTTAACTTTTCTTTTTTCTGCTGAGCACTGGAGCCAGGGCCTTGGAGATGGTAGGCAAACACTTTAGCACTGGTTTATAGACCTGTGTTTTGACTCTTCTATTGCTGTGATAAAAATAACCTGACAAAGGCAATGTGAGTGAGGCAAGGCTTATTCTAGCTTTTTAGCTCCAGAGGTATCTAATCCCCCATGATACGGAACTCATGGCAACTTTCAAGGAATCTTCGGTGGAAGAGGCAGGAAACTCTCTTGTCACACTGCATTCCCACTGAGGAAGCAGAGCCTGAACAAGAAGCCTCGAGACCTATGCCCAATGACCCACTTCATTCAGTGAGATACTACTTCTTATAGGTTCCCCAGCCTTCCTAAACAGCTCCTTTAGCTGAAGAGCAAGTGTTAAAACACATTAGCCTATCAGAGGCATTCACATTCAAACCACAACTCCAACCCTAAAATCATCATTTGAAATGTATTTACTTACTGACTTTCTTCACTGACTGCAGTTTAGGATCCATGAGTTAAGTACCCCACGCATGTCTTGTTCACTTTTAATAATCCTTAGTACCATACACAATAGAGAGAAATACATACCATTTTCACAAGTAAATATACTTCCACTTGCTTTCTCTAGCTTTCCTCACCTTTCTCTCCCTACATCCCTTTCCTGCCTCTGGTTTCCCAGTAGTCACTGTCAGGCGATAAAGCATAAGTACCCCTATCTTCAGTCTTCGGCCCCATTCACTGTGAAATCTGGGTTTTGATTTGAAAGCTCTCCAAATCCATTCTTTTGCTGAGCAAACTGCACATATGATCCAAATGTATTCTGTAAGAGAGAGGGTATTCATGGGCAGAGATGCCCTGCAAGCTTTCCTGCCTGAGCTTTGGAAAGAAGCTTTATTGGAGGTCTTGATTGTGTTGTTATTTAATCTAAGGACAGCATTTGGACATCGCTGTTACAAGACATTTAGAGAAAACATGGGCCCTGACAACTCCAAATTGGCAAGACCTGAGTACCTGTCCTCAATAGACCAATCAAACAGGCAAAAAGGGAGGGAGGAGGGAGGGAGGGAGGGAAGAAGGAAGGAAGGAAGGAAGGAAGGAAGGAAGGAAGGAAGGAAGGAAGGAAGGAAGGAAGGAAGGAAGGGAAAAGGGAGAAATAAAGAAGGGAGAAAGAAAAGCAATTAAAGCCATTTCTTCAATGTGGCTATGATTGGAAGAGGAGAAAAGAGTTCCAGCAAACTTCCTAAGTCTCCAGTGCCCTGAAATAAGATCAAAGTTTAAATAAAGAGCCAAAGGAAGCACATCTAAGGAGTCCCAGGGCAAGTGTGCTCCTGCCCACTACTGACATCCTTATCTGGGTGTCAGCTCAACCAATAAGGTGGTCTAACCAGTTATTACAACTTTTTGAAATTTCTTTCTAGGAAACAAGGTTCTATTCTGGTTGTCACTCTTTCCTTTTTCCAGTTTAAGATTCCTGGGGAAATTCTCACTTCATTGGGGGTCTATTTTTCAATGGTTAAATAGTCAGAAGAAAAAGTATTCTTTTAGACTATCTTCATGTCTTCCAGGCCAATTACAGCATAAAGCACAAAAACCAGGCCTATTCTCTGTATTCATCTACGGACAAGACTGTATAACTTTGGATGCATGAAGACCTGACTATACTCCTGGGCTATAGACAAACTCTGAGACAGGACAACAAAATACAAAGATGAGGACAGTAGGAATCCCCATCACACGTGAGCTGGCAGTTATAACTCAACCTCTAGGTTGTCAATCAATGGTTCATCTTCTACTGTCCCCCTATAGTATGCTTTTTTCCCTAGTTTAGCCTTTAAGGATTTCTTAGAATTATCCTGTCACTCCTGATCGGCCTCCATTTCCCCCAAACAATGTATCAAGTCTTTAACCTCTGCATTATGGAATCTTTTCCTTTAAGGATTACCTTTGTCTCTTGAAATGCAGATGTTTTGCTCCTGAGTTAAGGTGGGGTAAAACATAGCTTGGAGTCATCAAATCATTAGTCAAATCTACATTTAAATTTTCATACAAATGCTTTCATATAGTTATACAATATGAGGTATGATCGATTAGAAGTCAGGCAAATAAAAGCCAATCAGAAGTACAGCAAGATTATTGACTACCATCCATAAAATAAAGTGTTCTTTTTACTCTTTTCCATTCTGGAACCTTAACTTTGGTATTTACAGACGTTTTGTTATTTTTCTTTTTAAAAAATTATTTTATTAGATATTTTCATCATTTACATTTCAAAT
>NC_034594.1:6804404-6845584 GCF_900095145.1 Mus pahari | reverse complement strand
GTTCCACCTATAGGGTTGCAGACCCCTTCAGCTCCTTGGGTACTTTCTCTAGCTCCTCCATTGGGGGCCCTGTGTTCCATCCAATAGCTGACTGTGTGCATCCACTTCTGTGTTTGTCAGGCACTGGCATAGCCTCACAAGAGGCCATTATGCAGTTGTTTTTTGTTTCTTGTTTTTTTTTTTCCTATAAATATAACCACATTCATGCCTGTGTGAAGTTTTGTTCTATAGCCATTTGGCATAGCACCTCAAACTAAATAGATACCTAGAAATCACTAAACTGTCTATTTAAGAATTATAAGGCTGGGCAGTAGTGGCACAAGCTTTTAATCCCAGCACTTGGGAGGCAGAGGCAGGCAGATTTCTGAGTTCGAGGCCAACCTGGTCTACAGAGTGAGTTCTAGGACAGCCAGGGCTACACAGTGAAACCCTGTCTCGAAAAAAATTTAAAAATAAAAAAATAAAAAAACAAACAAACAAACAAGAATTATAGGGATTGAAGTTCGTATTTAATTGCTTCTGCTTTATTTTTGTTGCTATGAAAGGAACAAACATTATTCATAGGGGGTAGAGATGGACATGATAGTCTTCAACAATATGGTAGTTATATGTTACGCATAATGCAGTGGTAAATACTAGTTATGTGGTAAATCGTTTTTAAAAGATAATATTGAAGAAGTGCAATCAAAAAAGGCCCTTATATTAAGCACTTTCTAAACAACAGGCAGGATTAGGAATTACCTCCAAAATTCTGCTGTCTCAGCCAGGTGGCTTTTACATAGTAGAGAAGAAAAGTAAGACATCAGCCAGGTGGCTTTTACATAGTAGAGAAGAAAAGTGAGACAGGACCATATGGCTAAAACAAAAATCAAAAGAGAAACTTTAGTATCTGTGTGCTCCTTCAGTCTTCCCACAACTGAGACTCTGCCAAGGACTTGATGAAATTAGTCTACATTGTGGATCAGTGTATTAAAGCACACAGAAACCAAGGCAGAAGGATCATTCCTATGCCATCTATGGAGCAGGTTCTAGGCTTGCCAGGACTAACTACATAGTCAAACCTCATTTCCAAAAACCACACACACCTTAAAAACAAACACTACATTGTGGTACATATCAGGGACTGGCATGAATGATCTTGTCCATCGATCATTGAAAGCAGCATCTCTATAGCAATCAAGAGCTCTGAATGGACAGTGGAAGTCTCTTCAGACTGCTCAGAAGCCTTGAGGTGATGATTAAATGTTACCAGTCTCCTCCTCAAGACATTGTCTTGTTTGGTCTCTTCCTTTCTGTCATCCCCGTCATGGACAAAAAGGTCACCCTGAATTAAAACATATAAGAACCGAATTTAACATACATATTTTTCAGTGCATTTGAGACAAGTGGGAGCTTTCATTTCAGAGGATGGATACAGAATTTTATTTGCAAATCCAAGGCATTCTGACTTTGTAACTCTTTCCTTTAATTTGAACTTCACTGGATGACTCCTATGGGTCAGTGTGCAGGATAAACTGATGCACAAAAAAAGACTCGTTTTCCTCAAAGATGCCTTCCATATCACTCCAGAAACTGAGGTTTAACTCATCCTCTTGTGTCCTACATGGCCTGCATTAGTCAGAAAACAGCTGTTGATTATTCTGAAATACGATCAGCAATGAGATCACAGGAGGACTCTAATCTGAGCTGCCTTCCTACTTGGATTCAATAAAGATCCATTTATTATCCCTGAAAAACAATACAAAATGTTTGCTATATTCTATGCTCACGTAGTTTAAGACTCGGGTTAATAGTTCATGTTTTTATACTTGTCCTTTGGTTATTTAAAAGAGGAGAACAGTGAATTCATTATTTTCATCAAGGAATTGTGTGTGTACGCAGTGGCCTCTATGTAGAGCAAAAAGTCACTGACCCACTGTCAGAAAAACATGCTCTGTGAAGTGTTTTTTTTCCAGAAATGGAGCTGCATTTGCACAAATTGCTTCCTTCTTCCTCTCAGTGTCTCTTGCTAACAGCAGCATGCATTTTGCATGAGAGCTGGAGGGATTAAGATGCAAACCAAGGTCAAGGACCTCAACATAGCCATCTAGCATGCACAGGGATGAAGTCTACAACCTTTGCCTCATTAGCTCTCTGTCCCCTACTGAGTTAAGCAGCCATAGGCAATTGGAGAACTCTGAAGGTTAATTCTTTCTGCCCATAGGTAGAGTTACAGCTCAATGGACTAAGCCCTTAAAATGTTAACAATCCAAGCATGGAATTTTAAGTGGTAAAAATGGCAGGTAGTACAGCAAGGTTAAGTGAGTTGAAAATGGGCTTAAAGCGGTCTTAGTACTCAGCCCTCAACAGTTGCATAAAATATTCTAGAACTTTCACAGAGGTTACAATTTGAAACATGTTCCAACCATGTGATTGCCAGGAACTATTAAAATAAATAGCACAAATAGGCCAATTAAATATAGATACTAACAGCTTCAAACCACAGAAGAGAAAAGGAAGCTGCCTTGTTTTTCATCTAAAAACACCCAGGTGATTTTATTAGTGACGAGAGCAAATGCTTGTTTTGAAAAGCTGGATGTGGAGAAGTCAAACAAAACTGATGAATTAATATTATTTCTGCCCACAAGGGAGTCCTGCCCTAAGCTAGTGAGTCTGTATGCTGCAGTGTGCTGGTTTAATCACCTAAAGACCAGTTAGATGGAATATAACCAATGAAGCAACTGAGCATACAACCAGGCAGCCGCCGTCTTTGTATCCTATCTCTACTGGACACTGTGTAGGTCTCAGGGTACCTTCAGTGGGTACTCTGTATCTCTTCTCCTGACTTCTGTATCTTGATGGCACAGCATAATGTGAGAACACAGACAAGCTGATGCAATATGTCAACATGCTCATGTTCAATGAGAAATGAACGTTAGAATGAGCTTGTCTGCTCGGAAATAAAAAACCAGACCATCACTTGCATAATTCTAGATGAAGACTTAAAAACCAAGAGGTCTTTTGCCATTAGCACTGAGGATGCTGGAAAAGATTTGGAGCTTTTAAAAGATCATGCATGTTACATGTTGACCCATTCAATAAAAAATATCAGAAATACAAAGAAGTGATTCAAAAAGTACATGTTCTTTTTGCCAGGAAATTTGAATGTTTCTTTACACTTTTCAATGGTTAGTTGAAAAGTAAAAAATACCATAACTAGGAAAGGACAAAGCCAGCTTTCAGCTGAGGAGCCTAGGTCAGGCTTGCCCGTTGTCCTTCTCTAACTACGTTCTTATTATAAACAGTGAGATAGTAGTCCTGGTTTGCACTTCACAAGATAACTTGTAATAGACCAGTGCCAAGTGACCTCTTTAGAGAAGGAATAAAAACATGTGTAAAGAATAACTCTCCGATGGCATTACAGATGATAGTAGAGGTGACAATGGGACAGTCATTGTGACCAAAAAGTGTCTTACATGTTCTGGCTGCTACTGGTATGCAGATTTGAAGAATTATGGTGCTGAGGAGACTTCTTTTGTATTGGTTATTTTATTTATTTACATTTCAAATGTTATCTTCCTTCCCAGTTTCCCTGTGCAAAACCCCTATCCCAACCCCCCTCCCTGCTTCTATGAGGGTGCCCTCCCACCCACCCATCCCTGCCTCAGCACAATAGCATTCCCCTATGCTAGGTCATTGAGCCCCCACAGGAACCAGGGCATCTCCTCCCATTGATGCCAGATAAGATAATTCTCTGCTACATATGCAGCTGGAGCCATGGGTCCCTCCATGTGTGTTCTTTGGTTGGTGGTTTAGTCCCTGGGAGCTCTGGGGGTTCTGGTTGGTTAATATTGTTCTTCCTATGGGTTGTGAACCCTTTCAGCTCCTTCAGTCCTTCCCCTAACTCCATGCTCAGCTTGATGGATGGCTCCAAGCATCCACATCTGTATTGGTCATAAAGATCAAGAATGTGTCGGGATGTAAAGCAATGCTGCAAATAATCATACGATAGAATTGTTCCAGATGGGTGTTTCACAAAGTACATTCTCACAGAGAATACTAAACTTCTTATCTAATTTAATTTACAGAACTTCTTTCAAATAGTTAGCAACCTTCTTGATGAAGAAAACAAGGAGAAATGGGAAGATGCACAGCAGGTGAGGACGGGGTTATTTTAGAACTGTTGACAAAGTTAGCTAGATACAGTTCTTAAAATGCATTAACTGTCAATAGTTTGATTCTCCGAGAGTATCAAATGATCATGGAAATCATTCTAAATGAAAAAGCAGTCATCTTTACAGAAATCAAGCCATTATTTACAATATCATCCCATGGAAAAAATTTTGTGCGAGCATATGAAAAAAAGTGACCATGTTTAGCTAATTTGCAACTTCCAGAAACAAATATGTGATCACTACATAAATTAGCAATAGGTGTCATTCTGGTTTATAGACAATGGAAAACAAGATAATTTTAAAACTATATTTCAATAGAAGTGGTGTTCTATTTACTAATGAGAAAGTCAATTGCATTTCATTCATGCTTCACAGGAACTGCCTTCTGTATACAGATGTGGATTCTCATTCAGTTTTTAATATAAGCTCTCATAAACAATCATATTCAAGTTTCCCTTTCTGCTGTGCCTTATACGTTAGCGGTCTTTTTACTGACTTTGCTCAGTTACAAATGCTTTGCCCTCTCATACTATACTAACGTATGTACTGTGAGATTCTCTTCCTAAAGACAGAAAAGGTGTTTTACAGGTGAACAAAGTGGAAATATAGTTTTTAAAATTAATATGGGAATTTAATATATCTGAGCATGAAACTTCTTTAAGCTTTCTGGTTTACAGAATCCCAAGCTCAAGGCACTCTGAAGAAACAGAATGAGAATTTACTGAAGTTACTGAAGTAAACCATCCACTCCCTTCCTTCTGTATAGTCACAGCTAAGGCCTTCAGAAGGGAGGCATGCATGCCCTTTATTCCAGTTATGCTAGGATATCCATAAATAATACACTGTGGCCATGCACATTATCAGGTACCAATGCTGTGCTTCTGGCCAGTGCAAGGGGGAAAAAAAATCACCTTTTACTTTCAAACGTTACTCTATCTTCTTCTGCTCCTTTGAATTATACACTTGTCCTTGGCCTTCATCTAGAGGGCAGCCTTGTTCCCTCGCTGTGAGGAAGTGATGCCTTCACCTAGAATACAGCTGTCGTAGCTGGGCACATGCTTCCAGAATGCTGGCGCCTGTTAATTATGGATACATTTAGAATAAATGTATGATATTGTGTTTAAGACAAGGCAGCAATTCATCTCATGGTGTTCTTTACCAGGATGTCATGTGAGCAAGTAACGAATGGTATTAAGCATTCTTGTCAGTGGAAAAATCAGGAATGTGTAATCTGTATGTTTAGTTGTGACTTAGGATTAGTTTTATTCTCATTTTTATAATATAATTTCAATTGGAATGATTCTTAATAATGTTTTTTAAGATGATGGTTTGAAACTTTAAAAGAGGTTATTTTGTAGCTTTTACTAAAAGTAATTACAGCCACATGGTAAGCATGCATGACACAAAATGTGACTTCTTAAAATAAAAATAAAAAGGAAAAGGTGTTTAAAACTTACCAAAAATAATCCTTGTGATCGCTCTTTATCTTTAAGAAGTAGACTTAACAAAAACAATCTTGAAAATAGACCTCAATGTGACTTTAGTAAACCAAATGAGGAACTCTGACATCAGAATTTGTAAATGACATACATTTCTTAGCCATGGAAAGCCCACTGTTCATTCAACAAACCCAGCTAAGAAGACTCAGAACTGTATTTAGATAAAGACGTTTCTTAAATTGTAGCCTAAAGTGAAAGAAGAATGTACTTAATCACAGTATACCCTCCCTCTCCCATGACATACACATACATGCACATCCACCAACACCATGGCAGTGGGTTTAAGGCATGTAATTTCTTCTATAGTTCATATTACAAAGTCTACCCTTATGTCCCTGATTTATGCGAGTATAAACACTGTCCAGTTAACCTAATCTATCTAATGCCTATCATGTAAATAACACTGTGCCGTGCCTAATATCAATGACTATTCTAGGACAAGGACAGAAGGGGCTTGTCTATCTGAAGTCCCCATGATCTGGAATGTGTAAAATACTGATCACTAGGCTCTTATCAAAAAAGCTTGCCAGTCCTGCTCTATTACACTTAATGGCTATTGGGTAAATACAGTAAACAACAAGACTCTCTGCCAATGTGAAAAGCCATTTAACAAAAATGGGAGAGAATAAGGAACTTGATGCTGAACAAGCATGAAGTCAGAGGCCACTCATATTGCAAGCAGACCTAAGAGACCAGATCCATCACCGCAGTCTGTCTTCAGTCTGAACAGTAACTGGTCCTGCAGTAGAATCCTTCATGGGCTCCATTGTGCCATACGTATGGCATCACAAATCCACTTGGAAAATGGGCCATCTGTCCTCTTATGAAGTGGATTTCTCCAAAGCACAACATGCATCCTATATCCTTTCAAATGGAGACAGTTTTGAAACTTTACAACCAAGCTCATGGAATGGTGAATTTAGGCCACATACTCTCATAAGACAGATACACTCTGTTCCATGAAGGTTTCATTTCAAAGGGAGAAGTTACTGGACCTTTAATATGTCAGAAAAGGTTTTACAGTTTAAAAAGACTTAAGCACATCTTCACTAGGCTGAATTATTCTTACTACTACTAATTTTCCAAAGTAAGTACTTTAGTAAAAGTGAAGGGAAAGGGCATGCCAATGCTGTCTCCAAGAGTGAAAATTAAGCCTCTTGCTTTTAATTTGTGGTCAACCCTATATCATACAGCACTCACGAGCTTACGCACGAAAAGTAAGTGTGATACAGTAGAATCGGAAGCTTCAGGGCCCACAGGGCCCTCATTTATGTGATGGAATTTTAGAATTCCCACCTCAGGATTGAAAAATCTAGGTGAGATAAAGATTGACCTCCCAAAATATTCCCCAGGTTAAATACTGAGTTTTCCTGTGGAAGATGTGTATATGTAGGCAGATAGACGAAGTTGGTATATATGTGGTGTTTGACTTTTAGATATAACAACCATAGATAGCCCTCTGAAAAATACACACATCAGCTGACAGACTACTCATCCCTTTTCTTCCAGTTCCAGTCCCTCAGACCCCTTGCCTTCTGCTATCCAGACAATCATGTCTTTTTCTCTCCCACTGTGGCATTTATAATACAAAGTAACTAAAACTATATCAATTAATTTTGCATGATTTGAAGCTGCTCCAATGTGCATGCTCACACAGGTAAATAACACATATTTTCTCAGATGTCATCAATGTTACATATGGTATGAGCTTTTTCCAGGTTGTGGTGTCTTTGAAAAAACAGATCCTTTTGTGTGTACTGTGGTCTTGTCAAGGACACTTAGAGTGTGCAGGTAAATTGACTTGCCAGTAGATAGATGGATAGGTAACTAGGCAGACAGGTCGAAAACACAGGTACAGAAATCGATATATGGCAAATGAGACAATGGATACATACAGCCTCAGTTACTATAAGAGGCACAAAATGGCTTCAGCTACATTGTTAATCTCCTTGAGATTCTATTTCAAGCCTATAATAAGTATAATATTCTCACATAGATTTTTTACTTTCATGAATATATGTAAATTATTTATATGTTTGCTATGATTATAATCCTACAATTATTGCTAATGTTGTTCATACAATGACTAATAAAATTATTAGAAGTAAATGTTTCTCACAGGTGCTTATGATATATGTTTCTCCATATGAATATTAAGCTAAAAATTCAGAGTCTAATTTCAGTGTTTTCTTATGTAAGTCAGAATTTTTAATGGAAACATAATGTTATATGTGTGCAGACAATCTAACAGCAATTTCAGAAGTTTCCTTGAACTTCAGGAGTGATTAATTAGTATATCTTGTCACTTCCAAAGCTCTTGCTGTGTGACACCTGGTATCAGATTCAACTATTAATTTTAAAGCTAATATATGATTCCAGTTGCAGATGTTTCTCCAAATAAAGTGTAATTTTTTGTAGTATATCTTACTTTTCTAGTTATGTGTCCCATTATATGAACGTTTTATCAAGTCTAACTTGCTCTTATTTTTCTAGATTTACCCAGGTTCAATAGAGTTAATGCAGGTGATTGAAGATTTTATACACATTGTTGGAATGGGGATGATGGACTTTCAAAATTCATACCTAATGACTGGAAATGTAGGTAAGAAATAGGAACAGTCCTCAAAACCTTACTGAAATTAAATGCCAGAGTTTGTGCCACACGTTTCAAGTGTAATGTTCCTGTTTATTATCTTTAGGTATATGTGAAGAAATATATTGTGGAAATTTACTGGTTGTGGTGTAGATAGGCCAAGTCCCATGTACATTAAATACATATCCCTGTTTAAATGTGTACTATCACATGAGTTTCCTTAGGGAGAGATAACCAACCATCCATTTACCCCAGGTAGGGCCCTAACTGCAGAATAAAACAAAATTATTTCACTCAAATGCTAATTTGATAAACGAATATGTTTCCTAGATGTACTTATAAGAGCCTGCATAAGGGATTACATATGAGAGCATGGGTAATTTAAAGGTGCTGCATCACTGAAAGACCTACCCCAGCACAGATGAAGACTTACAAAAGCAGCTTGCCTAGAGCTCCCTTCCCAAATTGCAGGCAATTCCACTGAAAAGTCTCCTATCTCCCCCTGGGTGTTTGCTTAATGAATATAACTTGAAGAAGAGGCCTCTTGAGTCTTGAAATGCTCTTAGCTTCCTGCATTGTGTAACGATCATCAGAGTCCTGAGTCTTGCAAGGTACATTAACTACCTAAGTCTTATGTTCTCCCTTCCACCCTCCTTTCTCTTTTCTTCCATGTTCAATTTGACACAAATGCCCACTTAAGATTTCTTCCCTGGCTCTTACACTGCTTCTATCTACTCCTCCCTGGTGACCCTTGAACTTTGAAAGGGGTGATTTGGGTGTCTAGTTGTTTTTCTATTTTGAGTGAACATGGAACTACCAGGTTTTCCAATATGAAGTCATTCTCAGCATCTTAGACAGTTATGATTGCCAGGTAGTGACCACTCTACACTGAAAAGAATACATTACTCTCCAATGGGAAGGGACTTTGTATAAGTTACAACTTAATTTCACCATGTCCTAAAACCAAATGAAAGTGTCCCTAGCAATAAGAACTTACAATCCAATACTACCAGGCAACCAACATGCATCTCAATAGCCTGGATGGTTTCCATGGATTCAGGAAAGGTAAGATACTAGGAAGAGCCAGTTGTTTACCCAGTAACGTTAGGCCTCCTGTGAGTTTCATTTTCTAACAACACAGTGTCTCTTTTTTCAAACGCTCCAATTTTTGTTTTTTACTGTTATTCTAAACCTTTCCAAATGTGTAAACCACATAAGGGTTAGCATTATATAATGAAACACATTAGAGAATATGGCCAGGATTGCATATTTTAAACAAATGTCAATGGGTTTGGGGATTTAGAAGGATGAAGGTTAAAAGAACATTCTAGCATCACTTATATTAGCTGCTTTAGCAGAAGAACATTGTTACATCTCGTGATGTGGATGATGACATCTATCTAGCCTTCTGTGACTCCCAGTCACTTCCCACTAGCACCCCTGAGCCTTCTCATTCTAGGGTACAACTGTGTGGCTGCGACATATATTTCCACCCCTCCAGGGCAGGACAGGGAGCTCAAGATTCTGGACCCCTCAGGATGAAGGGGATGCAAAGCTATGGTCTCTCTCCTCCTCCCATGGCTGGACCGGAATCTGAGAGGCTCCAGACATGGTACCCTGGCTGCAAACTGTCTACTGGCCACACATGACAGCTGAAGTATCCCTTCCAAACAGCCATCTTAAATATACTCCCGCTCAATGAACAGCTTGTCCCATTTGCTTTTGAATAACTGATAGTCTCCCTTGTCTGTTATTCTTTCTATCTCTTCTTCATTTTTTTTATTGGCTCACAAGTTCTGTAGTGCTTTAAAACCTCAGTTGATATGGCAGTCTAAATTGCCCAGATCTGCCGGAGACTCCCCTACCTTCTAAGGATCAGGTCCTGACATGCTGTTTAGCCAAAGCCACGGAAGCATCATGTAAGGCTCAAGGGCACTGAGGAATTCATTTCCGTATTCTTTTAAGATGATGCTTCTGTTAAACCAGAGGAACCGGGCATCAAACACCCCCTGTTCCATGCACATTTTGTTCAATAAGGCCTTTTTTTTAAATCATGTTATCATCCAGTCCCTGATACTCTTTATGAACTCTACTGACCAGAACTAACTGTTCCTAATGGCTTTTATGAGCCAGTTTGTCAGGGAATAATTTCCCTCATACTGCCCTTGATTATGCAGCCTTTGTGTCAGGGAGACATGAGTAGTTTGCATTATTCTGTTTCTCTACCCCATGGCACTTAGACCGATTCCATCTGCAGCTATATCCCACCACCACATGAGCCAAACTTCAAAACCATGTGCTTCTTGTTCAGCAGCCTTTCACAATCCAAACAATTATTATGGTTTCCTATACTGGACTATTCAGAAGGTCCATGTTTGTGCAATAGATCATGAATTCTCCTTTTTTATGTTAAAGAAAGGACCTGAGAAATATCTTCTATCACTTTGATCTAGATCTCGATCTGACTTTTCCCCAAGATTCCATGTATAGGGATCCCACAATGAACTCTTTAGTAGAGATATAACTTATACTTTTTTACCTTCAGATGTAGCTGACAAGAAACAGCAAGGCAATGCATCCATCTCATGCTCGGGTTTCTATATCCTTCCTCCTGAATCAGAAACTAGGGCAGAAAGATAGTATCTGCACATCTGTTTTCCATTTGCACCCCCTTCCTTGTGTACACAAGTACTTTCCAGACAGAAACGGTCTCAGTTACAAACATTTTCTATCACCCAAAGGAAGGGCTCTGCAATTGCTACCAAGCCTGCTTATAATCCCACCTTTTATGTAATTTCTCCAGGGATTGCAATATATTTTCTAGTTTAGGAGTCATTTGGAGGCTATCCCTGTCGTCGAATGAGAACCACTATAAAGCACAGATGAAGATAGCAACCATGGGATCCACCCATCCCAGGGTACTCTGCTCTCAGCTCTGTATATGTCAGTTGAATGCAATAGCATGGCAAACTGCACATACCTGCCACTACAGCAAGGGGACATGTACCTCATATCACACAGGGAAAGGCATATTCTATGTGGGACAATTGTTCTTGAACATTCCAGCCTCAGGTCCATGCTTTCTCACCTGTTTTAAAAACCATGCAATTGTTCTTCCCCAACTTAGCCTAGGTTCTGGGAATCTCCTTTCACGTTCTACTTGTGTTATATAACTTTTCCTGAAGACACCTGAACAAGTGTCATTGCAACTGATATCGGCCCCAGTGACAAGCTTAAAAAGTGTTCCGTGAAAGTACAGCTTGGTGAGCCAGTGAGTTTACTGGGCTTGCTTGCAGAAATGTGGGTGAAAAGTCACTTAGAGGGTCACCAAAGGCAGCTGTATAACTGAACAAAAGTTGTGAAAGAAAGGCGCATTCCCGCAACTCTGTCTAACCTGCAGGTGTCTCCACAGGAGAACATGCCTTCCTGCAAGAGGTACATACAGTGTGTGTAATAGTACAGAAAGCCCTTTGAGAATTATGACCTTCTAATTATCCTGAATCCTAAAAGTTTTTGAGTTTCCTTAGCCTTTTAAGTTTCATTGACTTCCTGAGTCTTGTAATCCTCCCTCCTCCGTCCAGGAATCAAAATTTCAATGTGAAGAAAGCAGTCAATACATAATTGCACACACACACACACACACACACACACACACACACCAGCACACCTGTGCATACATGCGTGTGCAAGCACACCCCCCTCTGCATGAACCTGTGAAAATGTCCATGTGCCCACAGGTTTTTCCTGTGCATGTTTCTATAGAGGTTAATATATCCTTATTTTGTTTTCATTTGCCAAGTGTTCGTTGTTATCTATCAAATATAATTTACAATATTACACATCAATGATTTACAAAACAAAACATGGAACCTCATTGTCTCCCATGCATATGTATAGGCTATTGAATCACTTCCTTACTAAGCATACCATGATAGGTTTCTGTGGAGCATTTCAGAGTGCTTCTCAGGGACATGTGACCGTGCCACTGCTGGGGTTTTCTGAAATACCTTCCAGGATGCCATAGGTTACTCAGATCGCTGTTGTGGAGTCTAAAATGGTAAACACACCCACAAAAGACTACTTCTTTTCCTTGCTGTTACCTCTGCATTTCATGAGATTCTTAAGAAGAGCTAGCCCCCCATGCCTTGTTTTCTGCAGAGCCAACAATAACTGCATTAAGCAAATGGCATAGTTCTCTTTGCAGATGAAAATTAGTAAAGAATAAAGGAATTGTCTTTTTCATTATTATACAAATTGGTTTCATGAAGGATTAGAGTTTTATTATTTCCTTAATACTTCCTGCCCTAATTTTTACTGTGATTCAAAAAGATCTTCTTCTATTTGCCATGCTACAATTATCTTCATATAAAGACAATGGAGCTCTGGGTAATAAGGTGTTATTATTATTATTAATCTGAGCACTGGTCTGAAGGGTTTGAGACATGTCTGGTCTACATAAGGAACTTTCAAAAACAAAATAATAAAATATGTTATTAGATCAATCTCAGATATTTAAACTACTGTAAAGCAGTGCGTCTCAGCCACTTTGGGGCTGGAGTGACCCTTTCACAGGGGTCACCTAAAACTATCAGTGAGTCACGGCCACTTTGGGGGTGGAGTGACCTTTTCATAGCGGTCAACTAACACTATCAGAAAACATTGATATTCATATTATGATTCATCCAAGTGACAAAATTACAGTTATGAAGTAGCAACAAGAATAATTTTATGGTTGGAGGTCATTGCAACATAAGGAGCTATAATATATAGTCATAGCATTAGGAAGGTTGAGAACCTTTCCAAGGAAACAAAGGTAATTTCTAGTCAAGTATGTTTAAATTTTGCCTTAATCTAAACTATTTCAAAATAATATATCAAATTATCTATAGTAGTAGTAGTGACAAAGTATTATGTCTAGAATTTAAACATCATTAGTAAATATTTATTTTATACATTTATCTTGTTTCACTATTAGTATATTATGGCATGTTTTGCATTTACAATACAAAAATCCCAAATTACTGACTGACCACTAATAAGAAGTCTTATGTATCACTGATTTGCCTCCAGGTAATGCCTCAACCCTTACTGTATGCCTCAACCCTTACTGGTGACTGTAACTGGGAGCTATTCTGTACCAATAGGGATTTCCCAAAATTTACATACAAGTGACAAATTGCATGACATGGGTGATTGCTAAATGTTCTGGAGGTGTAGCAGAAGTTAGAACCAATAATGTGATAACTTATTTCTAAAACTTTATTTTTAAAATGATGGTCTTACAGCTGAGAATAATAACTTATGCTGAAAATCATGGCCTTAATTTATTGACAAAAAAAGATTACATGTTCTAATTAACTTCATTGAGAAACAGCCAATATGTCTTGCAATAGTTTCTTCAAAAATAATTTCAGTAAAAAGTTTCAACACATCTTCAATTTAAAAAAAAAAAAAAAGTGTCTCCATTTATATCACTATCTGGCAAATGAAGATTTACACTTTGCTAAAAACTTATATGATTGGGAGAATGTAAAGAGAATATCCAAGCCGGGCGTGGTGGCACACGCCTTTGATCCCAGCACTCGGGAGGCAGAGGCAGGAAGATTTCTGAGTTCGAGGCCAGCCTGGTCTACAGAGTGAGTTCCAGGACAGCCAGGGCTACACAGAGAAACCCTGTCTCAAAAAACCAAAAAAAAAAAAAAAAAAAAAAAAAAAGAGAGAGAGAGAGAGAGAGAATGAATATCTAAATACAGTCAAATTTTCAAACCCTGTCTTGAAACCCCCCCCCCAAAAAAAATATTCAAAAGATATATATCAAAACTTTTAATATGCCATTGGGAAAATAATTTTATAAAGAGAATTAAACCAAAGTAAATTTTCTTCCCTCCCAGGAAATTTCATGTGTCAGCTCAATATTCATTTAAGATGTAATTTTCACAATAACTTCATGTAACATATTAAATTTACTCACCTTACGAAGACTAATTTATTTATTTATTTTTACTATGGAACACTTCTCAAATGTGTGTGTCATCCTCACTGGGGGGCCAAGCTAATCTCTACATCATTCCAATTTTAATGTATGTGTTGCCGAAGCATGCACAAGAATAGTCTATTCATTACAATTAGTTGTTTTACTTTTTTACTTAGAACTAGAAATGTATTCATTGACCTGAATCCAAATATGTTATATGTTGTTATCTTATGGATTGTGCGTTTCTGCGTGTACACAAACACTTCGGACTGGGTTCGTACTGAAGAGCTTAAACATCCTGAAAGAGGATAGGCTGCGAAAGGAAAATGATCAGAGCATGATTTTTATTAATCGGACTTTCTTAAATACAAGGAAGGATTTTCAACCTGCCCTTGAGTCCCCTTGAAACTGCCGCGCAGTCAGATCATGAGTGGAGAAGAGTATCTGGTAGGCGGATCAGAGCGATCGTGGGCGGTCCGAGCGAGTGGGCAGAGACGACGTAGGTGGGTCGGAGCGATCATGGGCGTCTGACGATGCTGCATTTTGGGAGATCTGGGGAGGTCTTCTCAGTAGCAATTTTTTGCTCCTGTAGGGGGCGCAATATAATGTTTAGAGGGAGAGTGGTTAGTGGAGGGAGACCCCAACATTTCAGCCCTTAATATTTAAAAAATTAAATTTGCTGGACTGGCACAAAAAATATATTTATGTTCTATCAACCTGCCCAGGAGCAGCTTGAGGAAGAAATCCAGTGTAAGGCCAGTCAGAATTTTATTTTACCACCAGGGATCTTTTAGTAAATCCTCAATTAGAAAAACCTGATGGGGGGGCGGGGGGGTTGTTTTAACAGATCTCGTGAAAAATGTAATGTCACCTCCCCCCTATTTCCCAGGCCTAGGTAGATACTAGAATATGAATGTAACTTTTACATGATATCTTTAACATCGTGCCCTAACACCAGTACTACTTATTAAGACCAAACCACGATATAATGTTTAGATGCTGAAGGGTTTTTGTCACAGCTCCTGTAGTGAGGTGAATCTGAATAGCACTTGCTGCACTCCTTCTAGTCTGGATGTAGTAGACCTGCTTGAAGACAAAAGCCAAACAGTTGAATAGGAACAGGATAACAACTTTTTTGGGAAAGGCCAGATAGTACTTTAATTAGTTGCAAATTAGCAACTCTAGGTTCAGACCATAGCCCCAGGTGTGTGGGGGAAGGGGCAGCTTGAGAATTACAGAACCACTGTGAGCTCCTTACCAGAGGAGGTCGAGCCAGACTTAACTCTGTCCAGTTAATAAGGATTTTTAGCTTTCTTTATTAATATTGGAATTATTACTAGACCAGTCTAAGATTGAATTTAGAGAAATTGGTCACAATGGAGGAAGGAGGGGAATCATTATAACTCCTCCTAAAACTGATCTTTATAAGTCAGATTTCACAGTTTCTAATGTTCTTATTTTAAAAGTTAAAAGCTTGAAACAAGGCAGCTTAGCTTGCCCAATTTTGNACCAAGGCAGGCAAGCAAGGGAGTGTTAAAAAATATAACTTTAAATCAGTTTTATACTCAGCTAACTCACAGGTCAGCTTGGCATACAGACCTTTTGAAAGTCGTCGTACTTTGCAGCATTCTGTGGAGAAAACACAAGCTTTTCTCTACCCCATAAGGGTAGCTGTTTAGGATTAGTCATATAACAAATGAGATTTAAATAATGTGCACAGGGATATTTCCTCCCTTTCTTGTTAAAAGGGAAAAGATTTTTTAAAAGTTTCACAGTACCTTGAAATAAAAGCATCCATTTGTAGTAATTGATTAAGTCCTCAAGAATTAATACCATTAGGTGGAATATAATGTTTAGAGGGAGAGTGGTTAGTAGAGGGAGACCCCAACAATGGATTACATTCAATTTTTAAAAAAAACAAAATGACTGACTAGCAAATTAATAATTTTTCACCATTTTCTGTGAGATTGACTCCACTAATGCAAATGAATTACTGCAGACTCTGATGCTGTAATCCCATTACTCAGAGTCAGAAGAAGGAGAACTGTGAGTTCTAGTACAACCTAAACTTCCGAGCAAGACAATCACCCTACATGTAAGATGTCAATAGAAGTGGAGCCAACAGGCACCTGCAGACATGGCTCAGCTATTAAGAAAACCGACTGTGCTTACAGAGGACCTGGGTTCAATTCCCAGCATCCACATGGTAGCTCATAACTGTTTGTAACTCCATTTCCAAAGGATCTTATGACCTCTTCTAGCATTGTTGGGCACCAGACATCCATGTGTGCATAGATATCAATGCAGATAAAGCACCCATACACATCATTCTTAAATCATAAAAAATTTACATAAGTAAATAAATACTTAGTATGCTTTGCATGTGCCACGCAAACCAAATGCTGGAAATGAACTATTTAAAGTATGTTTATATTTCAAGACTATTTTGCTTCAGTTAAATGTGTTGTAAACATTAAATTATTCAATAAAGAAGAATGAGAAAATAAAAAAATAAATATTCCTAGAGAAAGAAGCGTTCGATCATTTATGATAGACTTTGAAGTTTTGCTGAGATCTTTTTTACCATTCAAGATGAAAGGAAGCAGTTAGCAAGCAGATGGTTCCATTGCGCACCATTGATTTTTATCAAAGATGATTAAGAGATGTCTTGCTCAGCTTTAAAAGTATTCCTTCATTTATAACTCTAGTTTAGAAAACCAATGCCCTCTTCTGGCCCTCATGGGTACCTGCATGCTTATGGTACATACACACATACTCAGGACCACATCAATACATACAAAAGAGAAGAAATAAACTCTAAAGCAAAAACTTGTGACATTCTAGAATTATCTGGGAAGACAACCTTATTTGAAAAATTACCTCTATCATATTGCGGTGCAGGGATATCTGTGAGTCTCTCTCTCTCTCTCTCTCTCTCTGTGTGTGTGTGTGTGTGTGTGTGTGTGTGTGTGTGTGTGTGCTGGAGGGATCACCATTTTTATTTGATGTAGATATTACAGGACAGGACTATTATTTAGATAACAGGTCCTGAACTTTATAAGAAAGGTAGATAAGCTTACGATTCTCTGCCAGCCAGTCATATACAGCATCCTCTGGCTCCTGTTACATTTCTTTGGCTATGGAGTGAGTTTCTTGGTCAGAATTACTGCTTTGTGGAACATCAAGTAAGTGTGCCTTCAAGACCCCCATGGACACCTGCCTTGACTTCCCTCAGTTGTAGACTATAAACTGGAATTGTAAAAAAATAAACCTTTGCTTCCTAAGTTGCTTTAGATCAGGATGTTTTAGCACAGCAGCACAGAGAAAACTAGGACAGATAGATGTCTAGGTTGAGATTGTGTTTAGAATATAAGCGCTTTGTTTTGATTTTTTAAAAATGACATTACTATTTATGGAAGTAAAGAAAAAGATGAGAGCCATTATGAGACAAGTTTCTGAATTCTAAGGACAATTTAGAATCATTGAAGCTTGACTTGGTAAGAGTCCTGCTCTGGTAGGGAGGCTCTTAAAGCAGAAAATGGAGCTACAGCTACTGGGAAAGACTGCAAACACAATTAGTGTGAGGAGAGATAAAGGGCTCTTAACTGCAATCAGTGTGTGACATAATGAAGAATCAAATTAGTAAAGTATGGATAAAAACCAAATGTGGGAATGAATTTGAGATTCTCTCTGAGGTTGGAATTGATTGGATTCCATAACTGATGCTACTGTGAGTGTACAGGGAGAAATTGAGACGGCATTTATTCTGAAAGCATTTGAAACTATCTCTCACATGTCGATATTTAGAAAATACCCATCCCCAAGTGACAACCAAGAATGAGACCTTGAATTTTAGCACAGAAGTCAAATCAATAAATATAGATGATGATCATCCACACAGAAATAAGGTTTGGAGCTGTGTATGTGTTTTCAATGATCAAGACAGCACTGTGTTATAAAAAGAAGAGAAAATGAGGAGCCACAAACTCTGAAAATAATTAGGGCAGGTGTCAGAGAATGAATGGTTAAAGTTAGTTTGTACAAGCATTGACTAAAAGTGAAGAAAAATTAGTGTCAAGTAATAAACACCACAGAGAACATTTTGAAATAGCATATATATTAATATTTACCTCTAATAATTTTAGTGTGTTATAGGATTTTTTAAGTATGTAATTATTGATGCCATGACATCAAAATTCTAAGGAAAAGTAGAGACACACTAAACAGGGCATAAATTTTCATGCTGTAGGTGGCTACCATGGTCATATCCTGAAATTTTGGTTCAGTTGTCTGCAAGAATTTGCTTGGCACAGATATATGCTGCTGTGTTCAAATACTGCTGTGCCACAACTGTTCTTAGGAAGTACTCAATGTTGACAATATCAGACAAACAGAATGGTTTAAAGCCTGATAATATCTTCAAATACTGGATGTAAGGATTTTCAACTGTAAGGAATTTCAAGTGTTGTTCTTGAAAATATTTTTCCATTTCTTCCCCAGGACACCAGTAGTGCAGCTATCTCAGATACACTAAAGTAAATACATGGTTTTCTTTGTGACATGAAATATCATGGCTTAATCCTGATTTAGAAATATGGATTAGTGTGCTTTTCAGAATGAACAAGCATATTTCTGAAATTGAATCTGAATAAAGGCATACAATTTCAACATCTTTTTTCCCTCCACAATGCCTTTTTTATCAACATAATATCTGTTGTTTCTCAATTTTACAGTGAAATTTGATAACCACTTTGGTCTAATATCTTGGTCCTCCATGGAGGAGGACCAGCAGTTCCATCGGATGCTGAAGGCTGTGAGCAAGGCCTGGCTTCTCCTTCTGTGCTGAGTTTTCCCTCTCTCTGCCTAGCTGTGTGCTTCACACATCTCTATCACTTTCTCAACTTCTTTCCTTAAAAACAAGATACATGTTGATGCGAAGGCCCCAAAATAGAGAAAATTTGCATATTTTGTATTACTGACGTCAGTTCAGTTAGCTAGACAGTGGTGGCAGGTAAACGTGTAAGGAACTCTGTTACCTCCTAGCCAGACACATGCAATAAGTGAGTGAATTTCCTTTCCTTAAGTCAGAAAAAAAAAATTAAATTATTAGTTTCTTTCTATAGTACTTTCATACAGCTGCTGTTGAGGAAATACTTCAAAAGTCTTTTGAAACCAAGACATTGAATTATATCAACACAGAATTCTTTGATTATTTCATTTTTATTTGATAGTAATTATTCCAGAATGTTGGATTCTCCACTTATTCCAAATGTCTAGGGTAGAAATTATGGGGTGGTTAATGCACGTTTTCTTTTCAAATTTTCTAGGATTATAAGCAATACAAACAACCAAGGGATTATAGGATGGGCTCGAGTGCACCTAGCAAAGAACCCCAGTTTAAAGCATTTCCTAGGGCCAGAACAGTAGATTATTAATTCACATATTTAATTCACTTTATACTATCTCAGTATCTCATTAGCTACATGCCATGTTCTGTTCTTGGTTCTCAGGCTTTGTCAGTGAGTGGATGTGACAAAGCTCTCACTTTTGTGGAATTGTGAATTTTATGTTTTGTATTAATGAGACACATGTCAAACAAATACCATCCAATATGCCCAATGGTTATAATTGCTAGGAAGAGAAATAAAGCAATCTACCGGATTTTGGAATACAGAGTGAAGACAGGGGTCCCATTTAATGCTGAAAGGTCAGGAAAGGCCTCTGATCAGTGACATTCAAAATGGCATAAAGGCTCAGGGAGAGTCTGAGCCGCAGTGGCGTGTGTAGGAAGAACGTTTTGAATGGAACACAAGTAGTACTTAAAAGCTATGGTGCGCCCAAGTGCATTGTACACTGGAGTAATGGGAGAACTCTAAGAATGTTGAAGTGACCATGCATGACCATGAAAGCAAAGCTGTCAAAGAGGGAACACGAAGGGAGATTGGGAACACATTTGACTAGATTTAAAAATAGCAAAAATGAGTGCAGACTTGAGCAGAAAAGGGTGTAATTGGACCCGTGTTTTAGTGGATTTATTAGGACTACAAAATGGGAAATGATCAGGCTATACAGGATGTGAGAGGACGCAGCTGGGAACAGTGAGAAGATACAGGGGTTGGGATAGATGACTGGAAATGGTAAGAAGTTATCTTGACAGTTGGTCTGGCAGGTTTTACGAACAGTTTTGATAGGCTATGAACAAAAAAGGATGTTCTTAGTTTGGCATGGTGATGCTGTTCAGCTACTGTGGATGCTGATGCAGGAAGATTTCATGATTTTCAAGATTCTCTAAAGATAAATAATAAACACAAAATAAAGGTTCAAGGGCATTTCTTTGTAGCTGCTCTAGTACAGTTTACATCAAAAATCTCTAAGGTAATTATTCAAGTGTGTGTGTGTGTGTGTGTGTGTGTGTGTGTGTGTATGCACATGCATATATGTGCATTTGTTTGTAAGCGTGTGCGTGTGAATATGTGTATGCATGTGTGTATGTATGTACATATGTGTTTATATGTGTGTGTGCATGTGTGTGTGTACATTGTGTTAATCATTTACTGAAAGCTGACATATGAAAGCAACCTCAAAATCATAAATATCTCTTAAATATAGGAATCTACATGTGAAGTGTTGAGTGTCTTTCTGGATCAGTGGTCAGAAAAGTCACTTCTTTCATTGTAAAATGCTACTATAATGTTCTGTGAATAATTCTTTGTTCCTTTCTTATACTGTGTTTTCTTCAATGCTCAATAAATACAGAGCAAAGCTCTTGTTTAGGGACAGACACAACAGCCAGACATCAGCATAGACAGATCAGACACACACAGCAGACAGGCAACACAGACCACAACCTATAGACAGATGGAATCTGTGTTTCCACATTACATAGGAGTCCTAACCTAGACAGTCTAATCTAACCTAGATAATAGTCTAGACTAATTTCATTTCTGTTCTCAGGGAGACTGATCAATTTTATCATGGAAGCCAACACCATCCTACTTCCATCACATCTTCTGAATTCTGAGACAAGAGCCAGAGTGAATGTCATTAAAATAACTTTATAACTTTGGCTCAGATTAAGCTGTCAGTTAAACAATGAAATAAGCATGGTTTCCCAATGAATTTTTAATTTAAATAAGCTATATTTTATCTGAAATGTTGGTGTTTCTTTTTTATATTTGTGTCATAGATTCTCAATAACAGAACTCTTAAAAATCAACCATGCCCACTAGGAGCTGGCCAACTTTCCTATACTTTGTATTTTGTAAGAACATTTTCTATTTAAAAATATTTAAAAATGAGCATGTGAAACTTTGATGTGTAATTAAAATACATGTTTGAAAGTATCTTATCACTCCAGCTTCAAATATTATCTCTCATAGGGAAATTATCACAGTTAGAAATCTAGACCTTAATATGGAAAACATTAATCAAGTTATCTAGTTGCAATATCAGTAGAGTTTTAATCTCTTATAAGTAAATTAGGGTGAAAATTAGTTACATAAATATCTATGCTTATATAATCTGTTTTATGTACTTATGTTAACAAAATTATTCATCCACTTCTTATTCAATAATATTTTGGTCACTGAAAGTCTTTAAAGCACTTGACTAAGCATTCTGCCTTGTTTTATATAACTAACTCTCCTAAGCTTTTCTACATTATCCTGATATTCCAGCTTCTAAACTGAACTGCTCTGCTGTGACTACCTTATTTAGTCATTCCTAAATTACTATTAAATAAATTTTGACTCCTTTTTCCTTATTGGCTTGCCTCCAAGAAATTATATAAACTTTTGGAATGTCTTCTTTGAGGTACCTCAGGTTCGCATCTTTTGAGTACGCATTTTAACGGTAATTACAAAGCATCAGATAAAGACTAGTAGTCCAAATATCGATTTCCAGAAGTCTCATTGGAGTACAATGGATAGAAAACATTTCTATTCATTGCATCCTCATTTCTTATGCTCTCCTAACAAAAGTTCAGGTCATACTCTAGAGAAGTTCCCAAATTAATGGTGTCTAGGTGTTCATGGTGCTGTTTTTCTTGACTGCCCTGTTGTAGGTGTGTGGAAGGCACTCGCATAGTTTGTCCTGTCAGTAATTTGCCTTCAGAATAAATGACGTTTTCCTTTGCATCTCAGTAACTAACAGTTAAAGATTTGTTTCTTTCTTTTGTCCAGTCAATCACCCTCGAATCCACTTCTGTTCTATTAAAAATTTACGTCAAATTATCCTTTTAAACTATGACCCTCAGGTAACTTATGCATATGTTCTGGTTTTGCTCATCACGTTAAATTATTCCTGACCATTTGTTTTCTTTTGCAGCAACAGTCTTCATAAATACTTATTTCGTTAAAATTTTTAAACTGTTCTTTTCTGCCCAATTATTCATACCATTAATACGAATATGAATTTTCCTTCTTATACATGTTATCTAACATGTCTTAGCCAAGGAATTGTTTTTTTTTCTTTTTTTTTTAATTATTAGTATTTTCTTTATTTTCATTTCAAATGCTATCCCGAAAGTTCCCTATGCCCCCCACCCCCGCCCCTGCTCCCCTACACACCCACTCCCACTACTTGGCCCTGGCCTTCCCCTATGCTAGGTCATATAAACTTTGCAAGACCAAGGGGCCTCTCTTTCCAATGATGGACGATTAGGCCATCTTCTGCTACATATGCAGCTAGAGACACGAGCTCAGGGGGTACTGGTTAGTTCATATTGTTGTTGCACCTACAGGGTTGCAGCCCCCTTCAGCTCCTAGCCAAGGAATTGTTATGGACTTGTTCCTCAGTCAGTTTTGACTCCTACACTTACCATCCCACAGAGAATGGGTTGCTATAGGAACAATTTTCTGTCTCTACCACATAGTCTTTATTTTGTATTTATTTATTCTTTAATTGTTCTATTTTATAAACATTATTTTCAAAAACCTTGACAGTAAAAGCAATCATCACACTAAAATTAACCAGATTCGAAAATCTATACTTCTCAATAAAATTGTTAGAGTAGTCATTGTGATGCCTTGGAGCCTCCCATTAGGGTTTTGTATGTTTGCCATTGAATATTTTGTTCATCTTGATCTCTAAAACCCAGGACACATAAGCCCAGTATACAATATTAGCAATAGAGAATGCATAAACTTCCCAAGACCTTAGAGAAAAACAATGGGAAATAAAATAGAAACTTTCCTGTCTAGCCAAGGCCTGCAGGCCTATGAGGGGAAAGACTGCAGCCTGTAGAGTGAATTAATGTAACAGAGATGGTGACGTTCATGTTTAAATGTTCTGGGTAGTTATCTTTTAATAGAAAATAATAACTGCAATATTAAATTTTCTGATTGACCATAGGAGAGTTATTGATTTTCTTATACATTGACAAATACACCTAGCCATAAAAGTCTTCAATTTGATTGTCTGTAGTCTCCACACTGAAGCTACTGAGGAACGTTTAGCATTTGAGAGCTATGAAGAGGGACTTTGCAAGAGGGAGTAGCTTTGATCTTTATTTGAGATCTCCCAGTGCCTGCAGCCAGGGAAGCTTTTTCTGACAGGGGAGGGAGCAGAAGGGACATCTGGGACACGGGAAGGCTTTTTGTTTCCATGGAGAACTTCGATCTAAAAGTTATCAGAATCATAGGCTTTTCCGTGGTGAGTTCTTTCCTTTTGTTTACGATTAATTCCTTTAAATTCTGGCAGATTCACACTTGTGAGTATAAATGGAAAATTAAAGTCTAAAGCCTTCTGGAAGCAAGACTTAAAATTTTAAACTGTGCTGGTATCTACTGGTTTATCTGATAGTGTAAGGACTTAGAATTATTTAAAGTGTCATATTGTATCCTTCCTGGTAATTTTGTTCTTTAACTGAAAAGATGCTACCGTATGTGCCACTATGAAAGCTAATCCTGTTTCAGCTGTTTCTATGGAAATAATTGCTCATCTCTATGACAATAGTGGTCTGATTCTGTAATAATAACCATGTAAAGAACAAAAGCAATGAGTCCCTCATAACAATTTATTTCCTTCTTTTCTGCTTGCATGAGTCTCCTGCTTTAGAAACGCTGTCTTGCTTTATTTGGCGGACACCAAGAAACTTGTGCTGACTTCCCCCTCTTTACCAAAATACCCTTCGCTCAGTATGAGGCTTTGATCTAAATTTGCAAACCGAAAAACAGACTCAGATTAGAAACCCACAGTCTTCTGTCCTAGCAGGTGGGGAGGGGGCAGAGAAGCTTTTCTGTGGCTTTCCAAAAATGCTGGCCAGGTATGAAAGGACACTCCTGTAGTCTCAGAACTCAGTCTTCCAGTCAAGATGATAGGGCATTCAATGCCATCCTGAGCGACATAACAAGACCATGTCCAATAAAAAAAAAAAAAATAGTAGTAAGATAACTTGTGCTGGCGTTCAGACTTGACACATGGCTAATCACAGTCAGAGAATAACACAGGTCACCCCATCACCAACGTCCTCTGATGCTACTCTCAAAATAAAGTAAAATAAAATAAAAACTTCCCTGAGTGGTTACTGCCATGATTCTATGTTAAATACATTTGATAGCTGGAAAGTAGTAGCACCTTTATTTTGTAAAGCACACAGAGGGACAATTATGGGTTTTCCTACTGACTGGATGTGTCACTATGGTGACATTATTCCAGTCAGTCTGACCATAGACTCTTCCCCTAGAATATTTTAAAAGTGCTACTGAAATTTGCTACCCTGTATATTTTTTTAAATATCTAATTATTATGCTTGATACACATTTTACAATGAGGAAAATGATGTTGTACTTCTAGGCAGATAGTGTAATAATCAACACAATGTGATGTGTGATGTAGGTTGGGCATATGGCACAATTGCCTTCTGGCATGTAATGACAGTAAACACCCATAAGGATTTCGATGGCAATTGGTATCTGAAGGAGAGACTCCGGTTTCCTGTGCATTTATGTCATGAGCCAAATTGCAGCTCCCTTGAATTATTTTTAGAAGACAGTATTTTCTCCCTTAAGTTGATGACATCTAAATGTTTGTCTGCCAGATTTTATTGTTTGTTTTTATATGTATCAAACAGCCCTATCATCTGCAGAATTTACAAATGTCTTAGTAGCCCTGGTTCTTAAGGTCCCCTCTATAGTTGGAAGAATTTGGGAGCTTTTGAAACCTACAAAAACTTCCTCCTATCCATGTGCTGATGAGGCTCTGTCTTCCTTAGCGTCAGAGACAGGGTAAAATCAGGGACATTCTAGATGGTATGACCATAGGCAACAATTAAAATTTTCTGTAGGAAAAAAGTAACTTCAGATTGCAAATAATTTCTCACCATGCTCATATGGTTTCTCTTCATATTGCATGCCAGTGTTACAAGGTCAGTAAATTCACTGTTTGTCATAGGCACATCCCCAGATGTATAACTGTGCTTTGCATAGAATTGGAGCTCAATTAGTATTTGCTGAATGAATGAGTTCCCCATGCTGTTGGATTTCCAACATTCTCCATGCTGGAAAATGTATTCATATCTATATGTTAACTTTTAGTTCTAACTTGAAGACATCCAATTTATATTTCTAAATTCTAAATATAATCAATTTTTAGACCAGGCTTTGTAACTTAGAAGGTCATATTCAGCCTTGTATCCTAACTAAATACTCTGCCCACTGAATATGGTATCACTATTAGTACTAACATAACATAAATAAGTGTTCTCGTGTCTTACCATTTCACTATTCAGATTGTCCTTTCCTTCTTTCTGTTTTGTTTCTCTCTGTGTACTGTTCTGATGCCTTTGGAACATCATTGGCCTTTACTATTCCCTGGACCAACATAGGCAGTGGATCCTGCCTCCTCCTCCTCTTCCTTCTCTTGTTCCTCCATCTCCTCCTCTTCTTCCTCCTTCTCCAACTCAACTAGGAACTATCTGTGAAATCCACCTCAGACATTCATGTTGAGTGGTTTTTGTTTTTTGTTTTTTGTTTTTTTTGTTTTTTTTTTGGATCTACTTCCCATTGTCCACCTCATCTGCCATTTACTTTATAGTGACAGGATTTACAATCTAGAATGCTATAAACTATCATTTTCCCTAGGTGGTCGATTTCAGCATTTTAAGGACAAATACTTCCTGTTTCCTTTTTAGTCCCCAGATTTCAGTTGTAGGGAAGTTCTTGGAATATTCTGTAGTTTAAAGGAGACTTATTGGATGCATGTACTCACAAATTAATGTTTAAGTCAGAAATGATGTCTTCACTCCTATCAAGGTAGGTACTCATCATGGTTTCTGCTCTTAAGGTGATGTGTGAGTCAGTATCCGAGGGGCTTGGTACTGCTGAGCTTTAACTCCTCAGAGCTTCTGACCTTGTTTCTGAATGTTTCCTACAGACTACTGTGGCAGAATTTTAAGAAAGGATTTTCTTTTTCATGGAGATGTTAGAACATAAACAGAGCGCATGCAAAGGAAATTACATATGGTATTTTTAAAAACATTGTTCTTCAATGACATCTAGTTTTGATTTGACGGGCATATGAGCATTTTATTGCCTCAGACCAAAAACCTGAATCTGTCTTTTGTTCTCAGTGAAAGACAGGACAACGAAGCAGACACTACACTTGATGTTCATTTGCTAGATAAAATCAAGCTGCACCAGGCTGCACAAATCTGAGCAGACAAACTGGGATTTGAATCCTCATGGGACGACTTACAACCTTAGAGAAGTAGCTCAAGCGTAACCTGATTCCTCATTGTAAAACAAAGACCCTGATGATAGCAATGAAGATAACCACAATAATAATGCCTCCCGAGATGATTTGTGTGGTACATGAGACATCACTTCTAAGGTTTTGTGATAAGTGTCATGTTAAAAACGGTGTCTGGCACAGAAGAGATGTTCGACAAAATACTTGTTGAAGGAATCAAATAGTGAATATCAAGTGTCGGGCTCCTAACAATTATCCAATAAGGCCAGAAATGAGCTACCTTTCCTTCCTTCTTAGACATTCTCAGTGTTGACTGAGGATTCGGCATTACTATATAAATCTAAACTACCAATTTTTCGCTGCCAAGTCCTCTGAAATTTTCAGAAGTGCCACTCAGTGTGTCTACTTTCTAAGACTACACTAAGGAAACCAACAGGTATACCCTACCCTACCAAAATATGATGTCCTATTCTCTAGCCCCAATCTCTTCCTAGAGAAGCTATGCAGATGACCACCTAAAAAATCTTGAGTGATATTTACCACAGGTAAATCCATTTTGATAACTGGAAATTTTTCTAATACTGATGCTAAGCAGTTTTTTTTTTTTGAAGGAACATGAAAAATGATGCGAACTTCAAATATGTCTGAAACATTGACACAAAAACCCACAATAGAAAAGGCTGTTTTTAAGGCAGCCTTTAAACACCTTCTGTATACCCATACACATTTTTTTGTGGCTGTAAGGCTTCCTTTCCTGGGTGTTTCTTCTGATTGTTTTCACTGAGTGGTCCAGAATGTGACTCATTGCACTGAGCACTTGGGATGATGCTTGAACATACTACTTCTGAAGGTCTCTTTGCTGCATGTGGCCTTAGCCGCTCTGAGTTTATTGTCCATGATGTTTTTATTCTCTTTATTGAAGCAGTATGTTTTTAACCTGAATGATCATCTATATTCCCCCCAAAAAATCAAAAAAGAAAAGAAAAGAAAAGAAAAGAAAGAAAGAAAGAAAGAAAGAAAGAAAGAAAGAAAGAAAGAAAGAAAGAAAGAAAGAAAGGAAAAGAAAACTTAAGTTCATTCTTTCTGCTAGAATCAACCAGAAAGGAGAAGCAAAGGGAGAAAGAATGAAAGAAAAAGAAAATGGAGAAAGAAAAGTTCAGGGTAAAGTAAAGAAGACAGAGTATACAGGACTTGCACTCGCCTCTCTGGATGCTACATTTCAATACTACAGTTTCAGTTCTGCTTATTTGCAGTGTGGTTCCTGCCTCTGGGTAAATGAATGCACTCTAATATAAAGCACTCAAGACATAAACTTTTGCCCGGGGTCACTCAAAGAAAACCAAAGATAATGTTGCAGTAAATGTTAAATGCTTTATTATAATTCACAACCCACCATGCAGTAGCTTTCTTGAAAAATTACATGAAAATTTGCTCCAAGAGTAATAGCCAATACTACCATAGAAGCACCTGTGCTCTGGGTGTAGTTCTTGCTAGACTACTATTGATCGTTACCTGGGTCATTTTCTCATAGCCCAGCAAGGAAATTATAGTGTTGGGCACATGTTACAGAAGAAGATATTAAGGCACAGAAAAGGCAATCATTTACTTGGCCACATAGCTTGTTGAATGCATGAGGTATTTCTCTTTATATTTATTATAGCTTTTGGTTTTTTGGTTTCATTGTTGTTAATCTTGTGCTTTGTATTGGTTTTCTTGAGACAGGGCTCATGCTGCCCAGGCGAGTCTCTGACTTGATATGTTGTATTTCAGGATGATTTTGAATCTCTGATCCCAGAGCTACCACCTACCTAATGCTAGCTTTATAGCGAAGTGCCATCACATCCAGCTTATGTGTTATGAGTCATTAGACCCAGGGCCTTTTAGATGCTATGAAAACAAGTACCTCCCCAGACAAGGAAAATCATCTTCAAACCGAGAGTTTTGAGATGGATAGGGGATTCTCCTAATAACACAACTGTACACAGAGAAACACCCAGGACCTGAGTCCAGGGCAAAAATGGGGTCCAAGGCTAAACAAAACAGGCTTGTACATGACAACTTCTTTGCTAGCCTCAGTTTGGCTCCTTTGCTCGTCTTTGGTACCTTCGTCCATATGCCTTTGCTCTCAGGTTTTTCTTTCCTCGTGCCTTGCATTTCTATCTTTAATTCAGATGATATATCAAATTTCCTGTATCCAGTTTGTATATGGAACAAACTCACTACAATGATGAATAACACTGTCTTCATTCTCCTTAACTTCCACAGTGATATAGGATAAAAACCTTATGATCTCTCTGAGGAGTAAGTCTTGCTTTGATTAAGTGAAAGGATTATGAAATGAGAAAGAAAGAAAGAAAGAAAGAAAGAAAGAAAGAAAGAAAGAAAGAAAGAAAGAAAGAAAGAAGCAAGCTCAGACTTTATGCTTTAGACTTCTCTACTACAAAAATTCCCTCAAGTTTCTGCTAAACAAAATTCTTAGAAAGAAGGATAACGAAAAAGTGGATACAAGGTTTTTTTTTGGGGGGGGAGGAAGACTTGGAAAGAGAGAGTAGAGGTGGATGTGTTGTAAGCATATATAAAATCTGGAAAGAATAAATGCAATCCTATAAAAAAAAGTTATAAATGAGAAAAAAGCATATATATTGGACCTTGATCATTTTAGAGCTTGGCAAATATCAGGCATGATGAGTCACTTGTTTTACTGCATTAGAAATCAAATCTTGGTTTACAATGAAAACACAGTACACTCGATTCAGGGAACTTCTTAGATCTTTGAAGAGGTTCCTATTTATCCAGAAACACACTATGCTGTCATCTTTCATGTAAGAACCGTAATCTGTAAAAAGCTATTTTTGAGGAAAGCTTCTCCACCTTCTGTGTGCTTCTCAGACTGCATTTAATTAATCACTTACTCCAAAGAGGCAGCATAACCATTCATACATGCTTTGATTTTCTCTTTATCAGTAAAATTCACATATTTACTAACTTGTAGTTTAAAGAATTCAGTTGTTGGATCTCATCTGCCTAGAAGCTTGTCCCATTTCCTTAAAGACTAACTAGTTCCCAATTTATATACGAGATTTGAACAGTTAACTCAATGAAGAAGGGAAGGAGTTGGGAACTGGATTGATCCGGATGTCATCCACAAGAACCTAAAAAAAAAGGAAAAAATACACTTCTGAATTATTTTTTCTATGCCATAGTATGTTTCTCAATAACCATTGAAGGCTCCTGAGGAGCCAATATGTCTCCCTTAAACATACACCTCAGTAGTTTAGAGTAAATCTGTATTTAAAATACATTGGAATTCAGAACACATTAATATCAAAGACATTGGTAATTCAGGGGGTAAAAATTAAACCCCATCACTCTATTGAAGTGTCATCTTGTATAATAGCTTCATTGAATATCTCATTGTATTTTAAGAAAAACATTGCTGTGAGAACTAGTTAAGCCTTGTGATTTATTGCTCATAACAATCAGTTCAGTTTGGTTGTGTATATACATTAAAAGATGGAATACCATTTAAACAAAAATGAATAACTTACACACACACACACACACACACACACACACACACACACACACATATAAACTGGATTCCTAAGTATAAGAAAAGAGTCCTAAGTATAAGGAATTTGTTTTCTGTACTCTTTATGCCGAAGACAATGGAATTTAGACTTGGGTACCAATTAGTGGCTTTGACTTCTTTTTATATTCCTTTGTTCTATAATGTATTAACAAGTAGAATCTATTCTGTCTAGTCAGAGTTTAAGCACTAACAACTTATTCTATATATTCACAGTTTAACCAATAACATACCTCTAATGAAAGACTTGAGTTTGGTGGGGCAAAATGAATGCTAGTATCACAAAATGAAATTGCATATTCATGAATATGCTATTAAACTAACATTTACCTAGGGTAATATGACCTCTGGTAGATACAAATATCTTCCATTAAAACTTATTTTGTGTTTATTTTTGGTTTCCAGTCAATGTTTATAGAAATAAGCACATGATTAGACTTGAGGGCCCAGACATTTACTTCATGTTTAATTTCTTTAGAAGAAAATATTATGGGAAAGATAACATTCTTTTCTTCCAGTCACCTTTCACAACAGATTAGTGGAATATATTGTCTCTAAATTTCAAGGCAATTGAAGTTTGGGTCAAAGACATTAAATGTAATTTTGCACATTGTAACTCAAGAATTAAGGATGTCTGTTTACCAGCATGTTGACTGATTTTATAGACACAGCCAGTTTTGTGTCCTTGAGCACATTTCAATGGGGTTATTTATGGAAAGAAAAAAGCATACTGGCTTTAAAAAAATTTTTAAAAGAAACGAAAATAATTACAGCAGTTATTCAAAAAAATGACATTTATATCCATAACAAATTTATGTCTTATCCAGTACCTTTATTTCCTTCAACACTTAGTTAGTGGATCCTTTTTACGCTTTAATATAACAAATTGCGGGCCAAATGAAATTCCATCCTGTGCTGATAATGGATGTGTATAATAGCCACAAAGAGCTTTCATAAAGTATAATTTCACTGGTGCACTGCCATAATACTTAACCAATTTAATTTGAAACCAAGCCAGGGGTTCAGTAATATATTTATACAACTAATATTGTTAAAAATCTTAATTTCATCCTCTCTTGTTTTAAATTACAAGTTCCTTTAAAGGAAAATCCACTTACAAAAAGCCTAATGGGCTTGACTTTGGCCTTTGTATTGTGGTATTTTTTTACGTTTCTCCTTATTTTTCCACTTGAAGCATTACTATAGTATATGCACAGCCTACGAAAATTTTACAAATTGTTTTTCTTAATTTTAAAATATATATAATTTACAAGTGCTTAAATATTTATCACCTTAACACTTACATTTTTATAAATATGGGAACATATAATAAAAATTTACAGACTATTATTTCATATACCTCCAAAAACATATCATTTATGTTTGTTTCAGTATAGAATAAAGTGTGTATTTCTAGGGGGCTGGAGATAGCTCAGCAGCCTCTACTGCCTGCTGCTGCTCTTCTACAGGGCATTGGATCAGTTATGAACAACCGTAGAGATGGTTATGATGCAGTACCCTCTCTGGGCCTCCACAGGCACTGCTTACACATGGTGCACGGATATACATGCAGGCAAAACACTCATACACTTAAAATAAAAGTAAATAAATTAAAATTGTTTTAAATACGTATTTCTAATATTGAAAACATAATTCCCAATATGAATATATATAAGCTATTTATTTTTATTATATTTTTTGCAATTTTAGGGCAAAAGTCTTAAGGTTACATTGTTACTGATGTATCCAATATTTCTTGGTACAAAGTTGCCTTCGTGGTTGTGATATTGTGGTGTGTTACTTAGATTCTGGCAATTCTTTCAAAAATATGTTTCTTTTATTGTCCATGTCTTCCTGGGACCCATCTAAAAATCATAACAGAGTTGTTCTGATAATTATGTAAAGTAAACATATTGTGAAGACAAAAGAAAAGTTTAGGTATTTCAGCCTACCATAAAGTGCAGTATGAGCTTCTAACAGTTGCAGTGGAGAGGGGGCATGACCAAGCAGTGTGGCTATTTCTGTTGGTGCCTTCAGGACACTCACATAACCAGTAACCATCATTATAAAAATCCTTGTCAAAGCCAAAGAATACCTCGTGGTGAATGAAAGATTTCCCAGGCTTAAAGAACAATTTTATCTAACAAACATGTATGTTTTAATGCTCTACTAAATGTAAGTTTACCTTAAAACTGAATTTTGAGAATCTGTAGCTTTTATTTGATGCATTTGATTTTGCTGACATTTAAAGCAAGCTTCTCTGACAGGATTCTTCCTTTTTCAAATAGTGGCTAGCATTCAGAAGCTTCCTGCGGCCTCTGTTCTAACCGACATCAACTTCCCAATGAAAGGCCGGAAAGGAATGGTAGATTGGGCAAGGAACTCAGAAGATCGTGTTGTGATTCCTAAAAGCATTTTCACTCCCATGTCTTCAAAAGGTAATAATGAGAAATAGCAGGAGCTGTGAACCAAGCATTTCTGACAGGGTCACTTAGTGAAGCATAAAGTAGAATTCTTCATATATTACATAATATAGAAATAATTTCCAAATATGTTTGTAATCTAATTTTGTAAATGTAGACAACTTGTCCTTGTTCTTTAAATGAACAGATTTACTTAAGGAAAGGATTTATTAAAGTGGGTGAATATAGAACCATACACAATTGACCTGAGCTTGGTATGCTCATAGTTCTCCTTTAACATATTCATCCTTAATTAAGTGAATGGCTTTACCCTTTAACTTCAGATGTTGAAGTGTGACTGAAGTTTCAATTCAAAGTCGTGTTTCTTGTTTTTCTCATCTTCTTTTGTTGTTGTTGTTATTTGTTTATTTCACCTTAAGATGAACTTTTGTTTCCAGATTTTATTTTGGTGTATCACAAGTAAGAAAAAACAAAAACAAAAACAAAAACAAAAACAAAAACAAAAAACTAAAGTAAATTCTACTGATGTTAAATCCATTCTAGTAGTAGTTTCAAAAGAGGCGCTGTGTTCTTAGTTCTCACTTTGGTGAGCTTTAACTTAATGCTACCGAAGATACATGGTTCTTTTCCCCCATTGGGAATTCATTGGGATTTCATTGGGAATGTAAATCCTTTAAATGGACCTGAGGAGGTTTCTAATCTCAGCCCAGTCAGGGAAAGGCTTGATTCTCATGGAACACCATCACAAACACTGTTCTCTAAAACTACCTGAGCAAGGTGGCATGGCTAACTTACCCTAGGTATAATTAAGAACAACTAAATTTCTGCTACCTGGCTTTCTGTGGGCAAGTACTGAAATAAACTGGTGATTAATGGATTAACGTTTTGTATGGTTGTATTTTTTTTAATGTGGTTTTACTAATAGCTTTTCCCTTTATTCTTCCTAGAATTAGATGAATCATCTGTTTTTGTTCTTGGAGCGGTCCTATACAAAAACTTAGACCTAATTTTGCCTACTTTGAGGTAAGCTACAAAGAAATAAGCTGTTGTAATCTTTTAAATTCCTTTAAATGTAATTATAGTTCATTCTATAAAATAGTCAAACTAGCTTTGGTAATATAAAGGGCTTTTTAAATAAAATAGAATAAAGCAATTTAATGAATAGGTTATTAGCATATTATGTATTTCAAAGCAATCACCAAAGACAATTTTGGTGTCTAACTAAAGCTCTACTATTCATTTGTTACTAATCATGACTTGCCTGAGGATTAGAAAGAAAAACAAACAAACAAACAAACAAACAGCAACAAAAACCCTACCCTCTAATAGAATGGGTCATTGTAAAATTCATCTGTCTTTTCCATTTCATTGTATTTGATAATACTTCTCACTGGCATTATAGGAAATTAAAATATCATGGTGCTGGGAAACCATGGTTCAGTATTTCATTTGCATAAGATCTCAGTTTGCTTCAAAATAAAGTTTCAATTACAGACACATTAAGAAAAAAAATACTCTTCAATTAAAGACTATTTGGGGGAGAAATCCACCTATTTCTTCCCTCTCAAATATTACAAAAATAAGACTTCAGTTAATAATTCCACCAACATTCATCCCTGTGTTCTATTGTCTCACCCGCTTTATTGAAGTGCACGGGGAATATCATTTGCATCTATTTGCATAGTGATCTTATTACTCAGAATGACTTACTTCCTGACAGCACCTCATTCTAGAGGACTAAGGCCAAGTTTTATTTTGGTTAACACATCCATCCTTGCTCTGAGCTCTTCCAGCAAAGCCTCATAAATAAATATTACGTTATTAAGGAGGGGAGCATGTGAACGATTGGTACAGTTTTATCAGAGGCATAACAAATGGTCCAATAAATAAAAACAAGCAGAGTTTAACCCAGCAGAAAACGGCCTCCTAACAAGATAGGAGACACTAGCCATGATGCTTTGCAGACATTCCCTGTGCTCATTATTAATGTGACTGATAAGTCAATGTTGATGCGTGGTGTCTCCCAACCGAAGAAGCCCTTCCCTGGATGGAACTGAGTCTTGGTCAATAATTTGAATTGATTAGGGTTGGGATGTGGTTCTGCTGGGAAAATATTTTGAAACTAGTATGTTTATTCTAAGCCTTTCCACTGGCTTCATAGATGTCGCTACAGATAAAACATATTTGTGCCTGCAAAGGACAAAAGAAAGAGAGGTTTCTCGAGGTTAAAAAGTGCCCAGGAAAAATGAGATTCTTATTTTCAAAGGGAGTTCATTTTGTCACATTTATCATTAAAGAATTCTTGTCTAGATGCTACCAGGTAATTTGCTTTAATTTTTCTTGAACATCTTAAAAGCTCCCAGAACTTCTCTAGTCACTCAGTAATTTACTTCAACTGCCTTCAGCTCAACTTTAAGTAGAACCTCTTCATGGGTGATTTTTGTTTTCTTTGATGCTGTGGTCTACCTAGAATACAAAACAAATATTCAACCTAAAACCGTAGAGTGCTTTGCATGGTTGGTTTTTTGGTTTGTTTGGTTTTTGTTTGTTTTTTGTTTGTTTGTTTTCCCTAGAAAGTTCAGTAGAGTGGCGTGGTTGATCGTGGTCTGTATAATATAATTAAATATTCTCACATTTGCTGTGGGAGACTCATTGTTCCAAGTTTGGGAAATCCAGGATCTAGAAAACTGGAAATTTGTCTAGGAATATGACATTTTTGCAAGAAGGAAATAAGGAAGGGAAGAAGGAAGGAAAGTAGAAAAGAAAAATGGATAAACAGAGAGTAATAGGGCCATGATAAACTCTTAAAGGAACAGAACAGAGAATCATCTGGAAGGCAGGCTCCCTCATAACTCCTTGTGATACAAATGAATTCACATAGACCCTGGGCAAGTTACTGTAAAATAAGGGAATTGATCTTGAAGGTTCTTTTCAACTTCAAACACTGTAGCAGGTAACTATGTTTTCTAGAAAGCAAAGATGTTAGTAACCTTTGGAAAGAATGAGAAGTATGTGACAAATACGGAGTCCCAGGCAGATAGAGAAACAGTTATGGTGTATTACCGCAACTTGATTGACTATAGACAATGATAAACATTGCAGATTTAAAAATAACTGGAAGAGAGAAATTGGAATGTCCTCTCAATAAAGACTTGGTTTTTAAAGTGATCAATATGCCAATTATTCTGTTGAAACATTGTACATAGAATCTGTATTGAAGCATCTCCCATTGCTCATAAATATGTATAATTAGGTCAAATTAAATTGTTTAGATGGTATGCATTATGTGTAGTTGTTCAATAAGTGACTATAGGAGATACTTCCGTGTCATTCATTTTCCAGAAGAAAAGTTAGTAGAAAGCTCAGGATAAGATGCCTGCTACAGTGCTCTTTGAATGGAAGAATGTTCATGTTTAGGGTTTTTGTTCATTTGTTTGTGATTCTTATTTGACTGTTTTTGGTTATTTAATATCTGAAATGTATCCCATATCCCCCAAGTACCCATTGTGCTGTTTTTCCACTTTTGAAAAATTCTTCTAGAAATGTTAAATAATCTGATAAGGTCTCAGAATTTTGTATTTTGGCATAATTATTTTCAAAAAGAACCAGGAACTATGAAAGATGACAAGATATACTGTTTCAAAAAAAAATCATTAAGGAAGTTTTCCTCACATAAGATCATAGGTTAAATTTGCATGTTTCTTTTTAAATCTGCATAAAGTTGAAACACTAAGTAGTTACTACTCCTTAGGTAGTTTTTATCTTCTTGCCCGCTATGTATTCCACCATTCTTCAATCTTTGATTTTTATTTTGCTTCTTGACTGTCTTTGCCCTTTCACACCCAGTGAGATAGCTCAGCCTATCAGCCATCTTGATGACTTGAGTTTGAACCCCAAGACTACCATGATGGAATCAGAAGACGGATGCCTGACTTCTGCATGAATGCTATTGCATGTATGCACACACACACACACACACACACACACACACACAGAGATACATTCACAGAGATACTCACACACACACACACACACACACACAAGCACATATACACAATGAATACCTTATTTTCACAATTAAAAGATAAATTTAAGATAATTTGAATTGTTCCTTCAAGTAAACGAAATATGCTCTACCCATGTCTAAATTACACAGATGCAGTTCTTTGAACCCCACTTTCATCCATTTTTAATTTTTATTTATTTATTTTATTATTATTTATTTATTTATTTATTTTTGGTTTTTCGAGACAGGGTTTCTCTGTATAGCCCTGGCTGTCCTGGAACTCACTCTGTAGACCAGGCTGGCCTCGAACTCAGAAATCCACCTGCCTTTGCCTCCTGAGTGCTGCGATTAAAGGCGTGCACAACCACGCCTGGCTTAAAACAATTTCTTACACCTAAAAGTTAGACGACCCAACTAGGTGTAGTGGTGGGCTACTGTAATTCTACCATTCAAGATCCAAGGGTAGGATTATTGAGATCTAGAAACCACTCTGGGCTCTGAATCAAAGAGAAAAAAAAGCAAAAACATATGTCTCCTTCTTGTGTGTTCGAGAAGACAAACACTACACATGGGCAGTCTTGGATAGCCCTGGCTTTGACAGTCTGGCCTGGTACAACCAAGGCTTGGGTTTTTCATGTTTGCCTTTTTTTCTGACCAGGAGAGAGCCTGGAAAGTTAAGTCAGCTAGCCTAGCCCATAGGGTCAATTGAGGAAGCTGACAGCTGTGCATAGAGGCTATGGCGTATCCAGCAATCCCTAAGCCCTTAGCCTGGCTATCTCAGGAACTGTTGTGGAAAGTTCAGGTCATGGTGTTATATTTTTAGAGACCAATTTGGCAATGTCAAGAAACTGAGAACTGTATTTTCCTTGATGTAGCAATTCCACCTCTAAAGAATTATCTTAAGAAAATTTTGTCTAAGAAAAATGAAGAGTATATCCAAGCGTACACCAAGCCACAGATTCTACAGACAGTTGTAAACAATCATTTCATTGATTGAGTTCCAGGTTTTGTAAGGAATATACCTTACTTCTGAGTATACAAAGAGTGGTAAGGTATAGGGAAATGAAATTATGTGTTTAATGCTTTTTAATGTTGATATAAATGTGTGAGAGGGCAAAAGGAGTCTAACTGAAATTTTATTAAATTCCATTTTATTAAAGTTTATTGATATTATTTTATTAAATTCCATTGTGGTATTAAAGTGTTAGGAAAGGGATGGAGAAACAGCTTAGCTGGAGTCCTTGATTCTCAGCACTGAAGTCTGGTGGGTCACAATTGTCAAGATCTGAGATTCTGTTGCCTTCTCTTGGTCTCTAAAGCCACTGAGCTCACCTGCACAAACCCATGTGCAGACAAACACATGCACACATATTTTAAAAGTAATAAAGTCATACATTTAAAATCACTACATGAAATAAATAAAATGCCAGTAATTAAAAACACAGGAAAAATAACCAGCTACAGTGTTTTCCCAATTCACAGGTAATTATCTTTGAGAGAAGGAATTAAACATAAATGGGAAAAGAAATTATCTAAATATTAGTGGAAGGAACACAAGGTAAAAACTTTTACCCCCAGGCATTTAGAAAAAATCCTGAACAATTAACTTCCTTGGGAATGAATGTTGCATAGTCTCAAATACTAAACTATAAAACCACCCTTCTCATCTTGGTGCGCAAAGGAATGTTTTCATTCTATGAGATTCTTAAGCTTCCTTTGTTCTGTTCCATCATGGAGACATTTCATATTAAGATTATTCTTGGTACCAAATTGACATGACTAATGGTATAAAATAATGCAGTATTACCTTATGCATAAAAGTCTAGGTTTCATTTAGCCAAGCCATTTAAAATGGAACTTACATCCTCAAACTTTATCATTTTTGAGATTCTAAATTCCTATGTTAGAAAACCAAACTTGAAATCAAGTCTATTACCCACTCCACCAAGACTGCAGCCTCCAAATTTGAATTTCCAATTTGTAACTATTAATTAAGCCACCTGTCATTTAACTTTAGCTTAGTTTATACTTCAAGAATCACTTATCTTTTTCTATTGTGTATGCATGCATGTTTTGCCTGCATGCATGGCTGTGTAACATGTGTGTGCATGGTACTTGTGGAAGGCAGAAGGAAGCTTTGGATACCCTGGGACTACAGCTACAGATGGTTGTGAGTCACCTTGTGGGTGCTTCTATTGAACCTTGGTCTTCTGCTAGAGCATCCAATGATCTTAACTGCGGAGCTATCTCTTCAACCCTGATTTTAATCTTATAAATAAATATATTTATAGCATCCTGATGAAGTCCTTTGGTTACCAGACTATGTCAAATCTTGTATTGTGGTTTGGCTCATCTAAATTGGAGACCTTATTTAAACCAATTCGTAAAGTTGTCATCTTTGAACCTACATGAATAATAATTCTAAAAATGAAAACTGACTACAGGAATTTCAATAACTGTCAATCAGCACTTGATGTACTTTTTTGTATCATTCTGGGCTACCCTTTGCATGTGTTGTCTATGTTACTGTCCCCTCCAAATATTTTTAATACATTAGAATTTTGAGGGTAAAAATTCATTGGAATTTTTAACTCATAAATATTAACCATCTCCAGCTGTGGTCTTACTGGTCTCCAGAGTTTCTTTGTTGAAACACTGATGCACCACTCTCTCTGTCTCCTTCAATGTTATGAAATAGTTTACGAATTGGTCTTAGGTTTTTATTTGTTTCTGTTGTTTTGCTTTTTTAATGTTCTAAGTTTCTACAGTGCACCCATGTGGTCTTCAGATTTTGTAGTTGATATGGCTTACAAATTACTATTTCTAATCAAATATCCTTACTAGCTTCATATTTATATATAATATATCTATAAAATATATGTGAGACATATATATGTATGCATATATGTAATATACTATGTATGTAATATATATGCAATATAATATGTATATATACATATATGTGATACATATATGTTATAGTGTACATACATACAACCATAAGTCTTTGCAGATTTTGATTTCTCTATAATTTAGTCTTTGAAGAATACACATATCTAAATATTGACCTATTTGGTTCAGGATATATTATTTATTGGCATTGAATTAACTTCTCATAGAAATTATGGACATCATTTTTTTGTGGCCAGATGAAATAATTCCTCCTTGATTTATGCTTTTTCCACTTAGAGACCATTCCTTTTCAAAAATGTATACAGTTAAGTGCTTGCAAGTTGTACTGATATTATAGAATATATCTATTAGTTTTGTTGATTTTTATCTTTTCAGTTATATTTTTCCTATATATGTGTATATAATATATATAAAACATTACATACTAATATATATCCAATCCTATTCTAACATTTATTTTAATTTTTATTTCCTTGAGTTGTAATGTTGTGGATTTTTTATTTGAGATTTTTCTTGTCTTATGTTTACAATTTTAAACTTAACTCTTCATACTGTTCTCAATGAATCTCATAAGTTTGGTTTGTATATTATTTTTTTCTAGTGTGTTAAATGTTTTATTTTAGAGGATTTATTATATGTATATATTTTACAGTTTTCTTTTTTTTAAATTTAAAGTATCTTATTCCTTTCTCTATTTTTCAAAAAATTTATTTATTTATTTATTTATTATTTTCTTTATTTACCTTTCAAATGCTATCCCGAAAGTTCCCTATTATTTTTATTTGCCTTAAATAATTTTGTAGTATCTCTTGTGATTAATCCTTAACTTGCTAGTTGTCTGAATATGCATTAACTTTTTACATACTTAAGAAATGTCTTGTTTTACACTTTTAGCTGTTGGTATGATTTAAATCCTTTTTCCACTTTATTATGACCAGTAATAGTCCCTCATGGGTACTTTATTATGCAGAATTCTCAATGAACATTTAGAAAATCTGTGCTCTTCTGAAGTAGCCTTGAGTGTTCTGTCTATGTCTGTTAGGAACAGTTGGTCTATGTGCTACTCATATAAGCTTGTTCCTTTTTCATCTTTTTCTGGCCGTTATTCAAATGGGGTGTGAGAGGTTTGATTACTATCTACTTCGCCCTACAGTTCTTTCAATATTTGCTTGTGTATTTGTGTCTTCTGCTCGGAGGAGCACGTGCATTTATGATTGCCATATCTTACTGATGAACTGAGTCTTTTGTCTTTATTTGGTGTTCTCCTTACTCTTATGATACTCTTCAACCATATAGCTACTTGATCTGGCATTACCATAGCTAAGACCCCTTTCTTTTGGTT
>NC_034594.1:6802685-6804315 GCF_900095145.1 Mus pahari | reverse complement strand
TCCTGGAACTCACTTTGTAGACCAGGCTGGCCTCGAACTCAGAAATCTGCCTGCCTCTGCCTCCTGAGTGCTGGGATTAAAGGCGTGCACCACCACGCCCGGCAGTTACCATTTTTTTTTTTTAAATGTTTTCCATTCTTCAACTTTCAGTGTATGCATATCATATTGAAATGTCTTTTATATACATCTGCACTGCATTTTAATCACATTTTTGCTGTGTTTATGAAGGAGTTGAATCACCTTTTGGTGAATACCAGTGCAAATCTCAAGGACAGAGCAGAACTTTATGACTTAATCATGAAATCCACTTGGCTGTAAGATGTGCTTCCTTAGCAATGTATTCCACTGTGCAGCCAGCCAGGAAGCATTCAGAGATCACAAAACCTGACGTGGCACATCAGGAGCCAGCGATTCACTTATGCAAATGATAATGAATTGATGGAATAAATTAAAGCGAAATTTGCAATATATACATTTTATTAAAAAATAAAGAGAGCCATTGCACAATGTATGTTGGCATTTTTTTCTTTAATTGACATTTTACTATGATACTGGCATTACAGTTTAAATCAACTTAATAAAAAGTTTCTTTTCATTTGGGAGGGCTCTTACACAAAATATTCAAATGTGTTTTGATCATGGAAACATGCAAGATGTAATGGAGATGTAAATGACAGTAATCGCCCTTACCTCCTTGAGTTTAGAATCCTATGGAAGGAAGCATGTAGCTCTGCCGGATGCTATAGTAAACTTCAATGCACATTCCTGTGTGATGTATTGAGCAAGGGAATCCGCATATAAGTGAGACAGGTATACCCATAAACAGAACTTGACACACACTTTTTTTTTCAAATAAATTCCAAATGTACTATATTATTCTGACTGCAACAAAGCTGTGACACAGATACCCTTCTCTGGGACTCTTACAGCAGACCATCACCTGAGCGACCGAGGAGCCTGACTCACCCAATGCTCTGTAGGAGGGCAGTGGACGGTTCATGTTCGCTTTCTTTGCCACTGATTTTTGTTCCTATTTTCAAATGCACAAGAAACCATAATCATCGTACATAGGATACTCATTTGTCACTGGTTCAGTTACTTACATAGAACAAAAAAGATGCAAATACCTGTTGGAAAAATTAGCTAGCAGAAATTGAATGATTAAGCTTTGTGGGTTTTTTTTTTTTTTTAATAATGGGAAGGGTTATTCTAAGCAGTTCAAGAATAAAGGAATTTGATGAATCCATCAGTATTTGATCTCCAAGGAGCCACATAAGAACTCACACACATTAAGGCTAACCTGAGAATGAACTTGCATCTTCATGCTCAGACATGAGCAATTTTTCTGAGGGAACCAGGCATCGTTAATGTGTGGTAGGAGGACACATGTTCCTCCAGAATCCATACTAGTATGATCACTCACTCACCTGAAGCTCTTCCAGATTGATTTTTTTCCATGAATTATCACAATGGCCCATGGTAGCTTTTACCCACAAAGGGGGAAAAATGGCATCCAGAGCATCTTCACCTTTGTCAGTTAATTTTAAATCATTTCCTATGCACTTTGCCTTGAATTGGTATGTTAAATGAAACAAGTGATAATTTACCATCTCTCTGTGTTTGCATTCAC
>NC_034594.1:6751994-6801455 GCF_900095145.1 Mus pahari | reverse complement strand
ACACACACACACACACACACACACACACACACACACACACCACACACACACATACACACATGCCAGGGGCCTTAGTCCAGCCCATGTATGCTCTTTGGCTGCTGGCTCAGTCTCTGAGATCCCCCAAGAGTCTAGTTGACTCTGTTGGTCTTCCTGTAGAGCTCCTACAAGATGATAAGAAAGTGAAATTTACAATAGTAGCACATCTATGCTTATCATGGCAAAGGTGGGACCATCTGCAATGGTGTTCAGGGGCACTGCTTAGGAGCAGAGAGAAGTTACTGGATTTGATGGATGATAATGTTTACATAATAGTATACAGAAGCATCAAAGTAAATGGTTAGGTTTGATGAGTTTTAAATAATACCTTGAAAAATAAACATGACTTTTTAAAAATATGAACTCTTTCTCGACATTTATATAAGTATAAAATTTCTAAAATAGGATCTGCCTTTCAGAAGATCACATTATTTCAAACCATCAATGAACTATAAATGCATTTATTTCTTCAAAATGTTGAAGACTGTCAATTTTAAAAACCTATAAAGAATGAGTAATCTATACCATTTAAATTGTTTAGGTAAAATCTATACACTATTTACTTAATTATATGTTTACATTTCTTGACAATTTTCTAATTATGTATATGATTACATAGAATGTTTTTGTGAGTGAGTGTCCCCTAGCAAAGTCTTCCAGGAGAGACACTTTTCAGAGATCGCGAACATTGTATTGAAATTCTGCATGCTTTCATCTTACATCATATGGCAGTTTTTTCGTCACGCATTTCGGGGAAGTTAAAAAAAGTGCTAAGACAGCACTTGGCAAGAAGAATATTTTGTCTTCTGGGGAATAATGCTGTGAGGTCTTCCTTGAGATAAATGAATTATACTCATTCAGAGATTGCCTGACATTTCAATTCATGGTCTATTCCTTCCTGTGAGTGAATTGGACTTAGGGACTTGGAAACTTGCCAGTATTGTTGTTGCTTTCATCTTTCCTGCATATAATATGATTAAATGCCTTGAGTTCTTCCCAGAACTCCTACTCTCTGAGAAGCCTTGTTCATAAGAGTAAATTATATCTTTCGGTGAATACTATGCCTATGTCTGTGCTTCTACTGGGGATGTCTTAATGACATCCACAGATACGGGGCAGCATGAATCAAAGTTTTTATCAATGATTTCTCCTTTTAATTGTTGTTATTCTGTTTCAGAAATTATACTGTCGTCAATTCTAAAGTCATCGTGGTCACAATCAGGCCTGAACCAAAAACAACTGACTCAGTTCTGGAGATAGAGCTAGCTCACTTGGCAAATGTAAGTCTCATGCAATTTACACTGTACTGCTTAAAGGTTTCCCCTTGCATTAAGTTTATGATCATTATTTTAATCAATGAACCTACAAGACATTTTCATATTTTTATAATCACAAATTATTTTGTTTGTTATGAACATGTATGGAAGCAGACAGCCATATACTTCTATGCTTTTATTCATGACAAAACTCTTCAATTTATCCAAGAGGATAATTGGTACATTGATCATGTATCTGTGCATTCATGTTTACTAAATGCTTGTTACATCCTTGGAAACAGAATGCAAATAAGAATTTATCTTGCTATGTAGTAGGGAAAAAATAATATGGATTTAAAATTCATTTGCAGTCAAATCTATGAAAATTACTTCCAAGGAGAGGGATTAACTTCAAGAATAGTAGGATGTTTTAATACAGAATGTTGTAAAACTAGAGAGAAGCCTTGGTGGTTTAGAGCATATTGATTAGATTTCAAGCACTATATGGTCACTCACAATAAGTAACCCAAGTTTCAGGACACCTTGGCCACAAGGAATCCATATGGTGTACAAACATATACAAATCAAAACACCCATAAATGTAAAGTAAAAACTTTAAAACTGGGTCAATCTTTAGTGTGACATGGAAAAGCACTAGTCCTTTTACTTTTAGTTTTAATACACTTACCCTTACTTTGCATAAGGAATTGTTAAAGTTCCCCAGGGGCTCCAGCAGCCTGAGATGCCCATGTCCCACTGGCAGGAGTCCTTCCCTATAGCAATCCAACTGCAGCTGAGTCTTGCAACTGTGTCTTACTCAGTCTGTTAAAATGTAAAATTGCTTCCTGTACCTTTTACATTTAATTAAACAATTAAATCATTAATGAATTAGGGCAAGGAATGTAGTTCCTGTCAAGACCCTCCTTATAATGCTACTTGCGGTCTTCTATTAAAAAAAGAGCCAGCTCATATATGCATATATATTTTTTTAAACTTTCTCTTGCAATGTTTATATGATGTCAAAGTTTGTATTAAAGAAAACAAAAAGTAAGGGCTGGGAGATAGCTTAGTGTTTAAAAGCACTGGCTGCTCTTCCTGAGGTCCTGTGTTTAATTCCCAGCACCTCCACAGTGGCTCGCAACGTCTGTAATAGTATATGATTTCTTCTTCTTCTGTGTATGAAGACAAAGCATTCACATGCATAAAATGGATAAATCATAAAATTAAATGAGTAAATAAGTAAAAAGGAAAAAGTGATTGAATTGGTTTCTCAAGTTCATGTAGTTAGTGAATAAAACAACTTTCATCCATATCCCTTGGGCTACAAAATTCACATGTTTCTGCTATTCTGTAATTTCTGATTTCCCCAGAAATTAGCCTTAGTTTTAGAGAAAGAGATAATCATCTTTCTTGTGAACTACATTTTCATAAGGTGCCGCAGGCCTCGAGACTGTTTAATGAAACTGCAAATCTTTCTGCAATGACTTTCCAACATTATAATTAATATTTAAACTGTTAGATCTTTCCTGCTTTTGACAACATGCGAGCAAGCTGATGATTTATTCTCAGTATCTACTTTCTGGTTGCCTTACTGAAAATGGATGGGGGACACACTTGCTTCTCAATAAGAAACTTATTTATTCATGTGTTCAAGGTTCTCTGAGAGTTATCTCTTCTTTTAAGTGTTGTTATAGTTTATTGTGAACATGTCTGTGTAGTTACAGGAAGTAGCATAAAGCAGTGAGGGGTGTTATTTGCAGTACAATTCTAGGACTGCCGAATAAGTAGTACAGAAGTAGATTGTGTACCTTGCTTCCTATGTAAAAGTTCTTAGAGAAATCTATTCTTTATTATTTATTTAGATATTTTCTTAATTTACATTTCAAATGTTGTCCCCTTTCCTAGTTTCCCCTCCAGAAAACCCCCTATCGCCTCCCCCCCCCTGCTCTCCAACCCACCCACTCCCACTTCCTAGCCCTGGCATCTCCCTATACTAGGGCATAGAAGCTTCACAGGACTAAGGGCCCCTCCTCCAATTGATGACTAACTAGGCCATCCTCTGCTACATATGCAGCTGGAGCCATGAGTCCCACCATGTGTTTTCTTTGATTGGTGGTTTAGTCCCAGGGAGCTCTGGGGTTACTGGTTAGTTCATATTGTTGTTCCTCCTAGAGGGCTGAAAACCCCTTCAGCTCCTTGGGTACTTTCTCTAGCTCCTTCATTGGGTACCCTGTGCTCCATCCAATGGATAGCTGTGAGAATCCACTTCTGTATTTTTCAAGCACTAGCAGAGCCCCTCAAGAGGTAGCTATATCAGGCTCCTGTCAGCAAGCTCCTGTTGGTATCCACAATAGTGTCTAGTTTTTCTTGTTGTTTATGGGATGGATCCCCAGATGAGGCAGTCTCTAGATGGTCCACTCCTGGGCATATACCCAGAAGATCCTCCAACATGCAATAAGGACATATGCTCCACTATGTTCATAGCACCCTTATTTATAATAGCCAGAGGCTGGAAAGAACCCAGATGTCCCTCAACAGAAGAATGAATACAGAAAATGTTGTATATTTACACAATGGAATATTACACAGCTATTAAAAACAATGAATTTATGAAATTCTTAGAGAAATGGATGGATCTGGAGGATATCATCCTGAGTGAGATAACCCAACCACAAAAGAACACACATGATAGGCATTCACTGATATTAGTGGATATTAGCCCAGAAGCTGGAATACCCAAGGTACAATTTGCAAAACATATGAAACTCAAGAAGATGGAAGACCAAAGTGTGGAAACTTCAATCCTTCTTAGAAGGGGAAACAAAATACCCGTGGAAGGAGTTACAGAAAGAAATCTATTCTGATAAACTGAAAAAGAAGAACTGCAAAACCAGTTTCAATGAAACTGACTTCATTATTTACTTTCCTTGTACCTATGAACAAACCCGTCACGTACTAATTTCAGTGAGGAACGATTTATTTTTTGCCTCCTGGTTTTAGAGGGTTTAGGCCACATAATTGCCCTTGCACTTGATCAGAATACTGTTGGAGTGGTGTTAGAGTCAAAGCTACTGTCCCTTCTTGGTGGGGACGAGGCTGAGAGAGAATCTGGATGCCATTCATAACTTTCAGAGGCACACCACTCATTGACCCACTTCTTCATACTAGGACTCACCTCTTGAAGGTTCCACAATCTCCCATCAGCTAACCTATGTATTGACAAATGAGCTTGTGATCCACATTTCATAATCAAATCATAACACAGTCTCATAACTTTACTAAAGCTCTTTAACCATGAAGATGTTTATTATTTGTGTCAAACTTTCCTGGAAATATAATTTTATTGGTTGATTTTTTTAAATAAAATAAACCATACATAAAAAATAATTGTCTATGTATGAGAAACAGTATATTGCAAACAGTGTTTATTATGCATCAATTAGATACTGTAGTCATATGAACATTAGCATAGAAGTATGTTATGACAATGATTGTAAATCATTTAGAATTAATTCAGTAAGTCTTTTTAAAAATATTTTAAGTAACTGAATTGATCAGGCTCTGTTGCGGTAAATCTCCAACCCAAATATGCTCCAGCAATGAAAACACGACTCAACTAATATGAATACATGCTGTGCACCTAGATTGGACAGATCTACCACTACACTACCATCTTCCAAATCTATGAGACCCCTTAGAACTTTTTCCTCCTCCTCTGCATCCTCCCCTCTCCCATTTTCTCCTTCTTCTCTCTCTTTACCTTCCTCTCCACCTTCTATTTTATCTGCCCAATCATCAGCTCTGCTTTATTTTACAAATTAATGTGGGGAGCAAGTTTATAGGAAATCACCTGAGTGCTGACTCACTCCTTGTTCACAACCAATCACAGGAGAACAGAATTAACATCAGATATAATTAGCCCCAGGGCTATCCACAACAAGGCTCCACCCACAAATTTTTTTCATTGCCAAATATCCATATTGAAGGAAAGGTAAAGAAATATATTGAACAAATGAGGCGAGGAGAGAAGAGAAGGCTGTAAGACTTATGTAACAAACCTGGGGAGGGGTCATGCCTGAATTCATATCCTGCTGATCTACACTTGTGATGAGATCTGCTTTCAAACATGATGCCAACTAGCATCTATGGATGGATGCTTCTCTGGACTGTCCTGTACTTTCTTCACTTAGATGTGCATCACATTGTTTGTGCAATATCTATAGCCCTTTAGTGTTACTGCTTTGAATTTTTAACACTTATTACATTTACATTTATATTATCAACAGAATTTGATTTTGAAAGCCATTTTATTCTTCACTGAAGGAAAGAATATTTGACTGATTTACTGAATATCTTGATATTTATTGCCAGTCATATACTGGCATTTCATACACTGATATTAGATTGCTTCCGTTAAGGAGATAATAACATAACCTAAGCTGAAATAGTGAAATCTCATTTTGTTATATTCTTGCTAGAATATAACAAAATGCATTTTAATATGAACACCAAAACAAAAATAAACTAAAGCTTCATCACTTTATACATGCATCTGCATATCCATTGATTTCCTTTGTAATTGAGCTACTTTGGATATAAGAAACATGCAATGACAAATCTGTCTATATTTACCTGTTTTCTTATAGCAAAAGTATCTTCTGCACTTCTCTGAGCTCAGCAAAGAGTAACAACTTGCAAATGGCACATGCTTCATATGTCATGCAAATTAAACAGAAAGATGGGAATTAAAAGTTATAGTGAGTCTAGAGAAGAAGCCCATTAACATTTTGCAAATGAAATCTGTCCTTTTAAAAAGCTTTTTCACAGATAGCATTTATAGTATGTTAAATGTAATAAGACCCTTGGGAACCTGCAGGACTAGAAAATAGAATATGGAACGGTGCCATTGCAAATGATATTTAGCAAAGTCAATTGCCGCTTTAACTAGCAAAGTCATTAATGAGCAGTACACCATTCTCAGTTCACTTACTCTGTGTTAAAGCTTCACTCTCAAGAGCTAGAACTGTATAGTTTCTGATGCTTAATGTCCAGACACAGCAATCACTTGCTTTTACATATTATCAGTGTTACATTCCCAGACAAAGGATTTTGAATTATAGATGACTGCTGTCATTTAGAATTTTTTCCATGTAAAATTTTTTGATTCTGTGAGATGTTCGTGAAATCAATAAATGTATTGAAAATAATTACTGAGGTTTAAATGAGTACAGTTGCTTGCATCTATGGATATGCACAAATACATACATAGATACTCAATTTGAGTGATCTTTGAATGATAATCTAGACCTATTGTGTGTTTCCAAGGTAAATGAGACCCTCATTTTTAAAGATGAATTAGCAGATTATAATGTAAATGCATTGTGACTCTGTCATGTCTATCAAATTTGAAAGTCTGAAAGTTTACTTTTTTCCATATAAAATATAGTTATATATTTCTTTCGGTTAACTTGGAAACATGGCCTAAATCTTACTGCTTTGCAATCTAATTTGTTTTTTAAAAAAAATACAAAGAAAAACAAACAACAAAACAAGCAAACAAAAAGCAACAAAAGAAACATACTTTCTTTCAAGGTGGAGAGGCATCATGGGAATTACCTGTAGTTCCTAAAGTAGCTGTATGTGAGAGTTATCATGAGGATTTGGACTTGTGTGTTTTACTTCCTTTGCCATATTCTTTTTTTTTTAATTAGACTTTTAAAATTTACATTTCAAATGTTATCCCCTTTCCTAGCATGCCCTCTGAAAATCCCCTATCCTCTCCCCCCTCCCCCTTGCTCCCCAACCCACCCACTCCTGCTTCCTGGCTCAGGCATTCCCCTAAAGTGGGGCATAGAATCTTCACAGGACCAAGGGCCTCTCCTCCCATTGATGACCAACTAGGCCATCTTCTACTACATATGCAGCTAGAGCCATGAGTCTCTCCTTGTGTTTTCTTTGATTGGTGGTTTTCTGGTTTGATTCATGGTTTTCTAGGGGTACTGGTTAGTTCATATTGTTGTTCCTCCTAGAGGGCTGCAAACCCCTTCAGGTCCTTGGACACTTTCTCTAGCTTCTTCATTGGGGACCCTGTGCTCTGTCTAATGGATGATTGTGAGCATCCACTTCTGTATTAGTCAGGCACTAGCAGAGCCTCTCAGGAGACAGCTATATCTGTCTCCTGTCAGCAAGCTCTTGTTGCTATCTGCAATAGTGTCTGGGTTTGGTGTTGTTTATGGGATGGACCCCCAGGTGGAGCAGTTTCTGGATGGTCATGCCTTCAGTCTCTGCTCTGAACTTTGTCTCTGTAACTCCTTCCATGGGTATTTTGTTCTCCCTTCTAAGAAGTATCTAAGTGTCAACACTTTGGTCTTCCTTCTTCTTGACTTTCATGTGTTTTGCAAATTGTATCTTGGATGTTCTGAGCTTCTGGCCTAATATCCACTTATCAGTGAATGCATTTCATGTGAGTTCTTTTTAGATTGGGTTACCTCACTCAGGATCATATTGTCCAGATCCATCCATTCATCTAAGAATTTCATGAATTCATTGCTTTTTAATAGCTGAGTAGTACTCCATTGTGTAAATATTCTTATATGACAACTCAACAAGCTAACAAATGATAAAATTTGACATAAGAGTATGAGTGAAAATTGATGAGACACCATATCATTTGTAAACATCACAATAGGAAATATGGTGGAAATATTCAGTGCTTTTTGCTATCAATAAGCGTAAGAAACAATATAATTTAATTCCAGCATGAATCAGTATTATTATGATTATCAAAAACAATAAATTATTGAAAATCATTTCCTAAAGCTGATTCTACACTCTGTGAATCCATGGTTTTCACAAGCTGTACTTTTTCAATTGTTGTTCTTTCCTAACTTTTGTCTATTTGGAAGCATGTCTGTTATTTTGCCTGCTTAAAGCTCTTGCTGATTATTTTGCTGGAGCATCTTAAAATGCTAACTAGACAAGCAGACAGATGTTCTGCCAATAGCCAAATGTGATATGAGAGTTGTTTTCTGGTTACTTCTTTGGTTATATTCTCAATTGCTCAACGTGAGTTAGGATCCTCATATTTCTCAGCTTATTTTAGCTCCAACATCTATTTGATATTTTCCAAAAATATTTTAGAATAATTGTTCTTTTGTTGAAGCAAAGATGAGCATTTTTTTCAGTGTAGAAGCAGAGAGTAAATATTTCATACATGGAAACCTAATTATTTTTGTCATATGTACTCAATTATGCTATCATATTTTGAAATCATCCACAAAAATATAGATATTTATATAGAGATATAAATAAAATTTATAAATAAATATGCTGCTATCCTGATAAAATTTTATTTATAAAAATGGCTAGTGTGCCAGATTTACCTTCTGTGTGGTAAGCAGAATAAAGGACATTTTAAAATCTCCAGCCCCTACTCTCCTAAAGCCTGTGAGTCTGTCAAATGGGATATTTGCATGCATATATATCCAAAAATGTGTGTTAGATATGTACATGTGTGTTACATGTTCATCGTGGAGGCTGTAATGTGATTAATGATAAGGTTGGGGAATTGTTACAGATCTTCTAAATAGGTAGAGTTTAACTAAATGACCTATTGAATGTAAAGAACTTGCCCCAGCTATAGCTGGAGAAAGCAATTTAAGAATGTGTCAGCTTATCACTGCTAGCATTGAAAGTGAAGGAGACGGGCTACAGGCCAATGAATGTAGGCTCAGAAGCTGATAACTATCCTAGGTTGCTACCACGAAGTCTGACATCAGTTCTACAACTGAAAGAAATTGTGGGCAGACTCATCCACATCCTTTAGAAAGGACTGCAGGCCTACTATCACTTTGACTTCAACCATATAAATCCCTATCCTCATTGGGTTTTGTCAACTTGACACAAGTTAGAGTTATTTGGGAAGAGGGACCTCAATTAAGAAAATGCCTCCACCAGATTGCCTCCAGGCAAGATTCAGCATTTTCTTGATTAATGATTGATGTGGGAGCGCCCAGCTCAGTGAGGGTGGTTCACCCCTACACAGGTGATACTGGGTTGTATAAAAAAACAGGGTGAGCAAGCCATGGAGAGCAAGTCAGTAAGCCGTGTTCCTCCATAACCGGTGCTTCAGTTCCTGTATCTAAATTCCTGCCCCCCCCCCCCCCCCCCACCCCAGTTCTTGCTCTGACTTTCTTCATGAGGAACTGTAACCCGTGAGATGAAACAAACTCTTTCTTCCCCAAGATGCTTTTATTCGTGGTGTTTATCATACTAATAGAAACCAAACTAAAAAACAAACAAGCAAAAAACCAAGGGAATGTTCCAGACTTGTGGCCTCTAGAAACTGTGACATTCTAAATCTGTGTTGTTCTGAAATGTTCCACTTGTGGTAATTTGTTACCACAGCAGTAGAAAGCTAAAAGAGCCTGCATTGGAGTTGTCCCCTCAAACAGTTATAATGTGAAGGTGGTCAATATTACACATTGAGACAATCATTAAGAATCAACCATCCTTAGTGAGGTGCTGCGATTATAGGCTGTGCCACCATGACCTTTTGCTGTTGGAGTTGTTGTTTTTGATTTTAAATGTGGTGCTGTGTATTAAAGTCAGAGCTTCATGAATGGTTAAAAAAAAAAAAAAAAAGAATCAACTAGACTTAAGCACACTATCTTTTTCTACGAAAATCACCTGCCTACTAGACTGTATCTTACCTGGACTACTATGTTAGCCCTGTAAACACCTGATGAAAGCAATCATTGGCAGGGAGAATGGTCAATGTAAGGTGGTGGTTGGATAATAAAGATAACAGAAGAATGTTATGACACATCACTGCCTAGGCAGCAAGAGGTGACATGCACCAGATGCTAGATGAAGAGCAAGCCTGAAATCTGTAGTTAGGTTTCATCCCCAAAGCAACTTAGCACAACGTCTCTAAGGACGGTGTATGGACTGTGGCTGTGCAAGTCACCTCTGCCCATTCTAATCTCTGCTACAATCTCATGTACTTCTTGCTAGGACATATGTTCTTGAATATAAGCAGAAATAAATCTAGACTAATCTATCTAGGTGTTTCTTTACTTATTTATGTTACATGATATTTTAAATGATAGGAAACACGTAGACTGTTTAAACCCTAGAAGACCCTTTGTTTGCTGAAAGACATAATAAAATGTACTCAGTTATTACTGTGAACAACATAATCACCTATGGGTAAGAAACTTTAAGATGTTTGTATGGAGATAATGAATTTATTTTAAGGCTATACATAAAAAGTTATGACTATAGATCTACATTTTACTGCTTCCCATGTGACAAACCATATTTATGAGGAAATAATGAACAGTCAGGTTAATGATATCTCTCTGAATTTAGAAATCTGTTATTCTGTCTAAACTCTGACATCTGTTTACTATGTGCAGTGTAAACATGCAACAAAAGCTACATCACATATATGCTCTTTCCCATTAAATAGCCACCCCATACTGAGAAGATCGATGTAACTCAAAGACGACTGGTCGTGATTGGCAGAGTGCGCTTCTCATTGCACCGACCTTTGTATCACTTAGCACAGCCCTCTCTTCCTTTTCCATCCCTTTGGTTTAACTGGTCCTCCATGTGATGCTTTCAATAGAAGCCTCCTAAGTCTATGGAAATATTCTGAATCTTTGAAGTTCTATGAATAAAAATATAGCACTATAATTTACATAGTAATGAGGCTTTTAAGATTCTAAATAAATGACAAATTCCTTCTGTCACAGAAGGAGAGAGACAGAGAGACAGAGACAGAGAGAGAAAGAATAAGTGTGTTAAACCTGAATTTAACTTTATAATATCACTAAAATCCAATGATATGGAGTATTACTTACCATCACCTGGAGAACAGGTTGAGAATATTCAATCTATTCACTTTAGTTGAACTATATATTTTTTCTAATTAAAGTATAATTACATCCCCTGCTCTTCCTATGTCATTCCACCCCACTTAAACTTAGTACAAATTAACAGTCAACTCTTCTTTTACTACTACTTTCCACATGTGCATATAAACAAATAAATATATAAATTCACCATTCAATGTCCACAAGGAAGAACCAATAAGGAATCTTATCTCTGGGAAGACTAATTCTTCCTTGTGTTCATCTATAAGTAGAGTCCTGTGAGACTTTCCTCATCTACACTGGGATGTCAGCTCTTACTAGAATTATTCAGTGGTTATTTAAGATTATTATTATTATTAAGGTTATTATTAAGATTTTATGGTTGTAGCTTCCCTGTCATATCTACAAATTATAGACTTCCTACTCCTCTGGCTCTTATAATATTTTCTTCTCCTCTTCAGAGGTTTTCCATGAGGGTTAGGTGTAGGAGTTACACTGATGGGAGGTGAGAGCTACATTTCTCTTTGTCTATACTGATAAGTATATAGAATGGAGTTAAGAATTATATTACTTTAAGAAAGTAACAGTAGTATATTTTCCTCTTGAGTTCTCTGAACTCCAGCAACAGGAAGCTGACTAAGCTTTACTGTACCTCTGGTGAGACTAAACTAACCAAATCTAGATTGGGTATGTGTGTGTGTGTGTGTGTACGTGTGCGCGTGTGTGTATGTGTGTGTGTGTTTGTGTGTTGTATATATGTAGATGTTGTATGTGTGTATTTGTTGTGGCTTATGTGCTGAGGATATGTGCATGCGTAATTTTTTGTTGTTGTTATTTGATACTGAAGATTGTGCATAGGTTCTTACCCATTAAGTATGTTCTCTACCAGCTAAATTTTATTTAAGGTCTTATTTTAAATATAGACAATGAGGTAGAGATAGGACAGTGTAAGTTGAATAGCTTCTCTTGACAAGAACTCAGTGTCCATGGCACCAATGTAACAGAATTTATGTGGAGCATCTGACTTAGAGCACTGTAAATGTTCAGGTAGTTAAGATGAAGTCACTGTTGTTCTCCATTGTGTCCCTTCTTTGTGTCTTTAGCTATCTATGTCCACATCTGCATACTTGCATTGTTTCCACAGGCAAGAACTGTTTTGATTCAAGGAGATCTGAAAGGTGCAAAGTTGTGCCATTTCTGATAGGTGATTTCCTGAAGCAAATGAAATTTAAGTCTATGAACCCTTGGAAGTCTGAAAGAACACAGGCTAACCTGGTTATTACTGGAGAACACAGACCCCTATTTGCTGGTTCTTACTCTTATAGATTAGATTAGGTTAGATTAGATAGATAGATAGATAGATAGATAGATAGATAGATAGATAGATAGATAGATAGATAGATAGATAAATTTTAAAGTGATTCAAGGAAATATTCTCAGCCAGCTTTATTAGTGTTTGGGAGAAAGCAGTACACGAAGCTCTTAATGTCAGAATCTGCTTGAAGAAGAAAAATGGACAGGAGGGAGAGAGGTCAAGTGTTTTGTGGTATAGATAAATCTGCCATCACACAAGGGGTTGAAGAACTGAGTAAGAGAAAGAGCCTAATGTGTGTTGGTCACTCAATCTGGGTTTGGCTAGCACCTAAACAGGGGAGCTATAAAAAGGGAGAGAAATAATTCTTTTGGAGTTAGAACTCAGAAACCACACCATCATAGCAGTGAGGTTCTGCAAGCACCTGCAGTGAGGAAGGGCTTTCTGTGTGCACACGCTCATACTTCATAAGGAGACCGTTATTCGCTAACATGCCTTCAGCAGTATCAGTTCTCCTGAAGGGAGTTTATGTAATCTTTTAACACTGGGGGCCACTTAGAATTCTATGTCTCCATCAGGGCCAAATAAATGAATCAGATCTCATTCTTTTGACTAAAATCTGTATATTATTATTATTATTATTATTATTATTATTATTATTATTATTATACTTTATTTTATTTTGTTATTGGAGACAGGGATTCTCTGTGTAGTTTTGACTGTCCTGGAACTCATGCTGTAGGCCAGGCTAACCTAAAACTTAAAGATTCTCCTTCTCTGTCTCTCAAGTGCTGGGATCATTCATGTGCATCACTGCTGCCTGGCTAAATGGATTTTAAAAGTTAAAGAAATTCTAAATTTGTATAATAGTCATGATTTATAGGACAAAGTAGCTTTCCCAAGAGACCGTTATTGATGTCAACAAAGCCCTGTAACCTTTACCCTTTGAAATGTTATTTTAAATCCTTAGGTGAGCATTGTTGATGCTTCTTCTGCCTTGCCCATGGCCTTATGAATTCTAAGATGAACGATTATGACACATCTTCCTTCATCAGTTAGTATGTTATCAGGGAAATGAGAGGAGAGGACCAAAACGTGAGATCAGATCATCCTCAGAGACCTGCAAGCCTGCTAATTGTCTGATAGCTATCCACCAATACTTATTTATCTTTTTATATTTTGTTTTTATTTTTATTTTAGGGGGNATTTTAGTAGAATTAAATTATATTTCTGAAACTAAAATAAACCTGGACTTTCAAATGGCATTCTTTTTGTTTCTATAAAAGTAAATTTACTGGTTCATTAATTTCAGAAGTAATAATAGCAAGTGCAATAAGATTGCTATCAACCTCTTAAATAGCCTTTCCCTGTTAAGTAGAGACAACCTTACTATGGAAAGGAAATAGCCAGAAGAACTAGACACTTAGCTCAGTTGTACATTTGTTGGTTGCAAAGAGATGGAATGATACATGTGTAGTATCTAAAATGATTAAATCATGCTAATTAACACATCTATTATCCCAAAAAGTTTCATTAAGACAGGAAAAAAAAAGAATTTCAGTGATATATTGCCAAGAATTTTGACTATAGTAAATTATAAAAAACTGTATGTCTCCAAATTGCTAGATGAGTAGATACCAAAATTGAAATGTCTCCATTTTACTTCTTAATGTGAAACAATTGGAGGATGGATGGGGGGAATAAAATATGGAATGTAAAATATAAATTAATTTTTAAAAATTATTATTATGCAGGAATATGCCATGGCACATTGTGGATTATGCAGGGATATGCCATGGCACATGTGTGGATTATGCAGGGATATGCCATGGCACATGTGTGGATTATGCAGGGATATGCCATGGCANGCCATGGCACATGTGTGGATTATGCAGGGATATGCCATGGCACATGTGTGGATTATGCAGGGATATGCCATGGCACATGTGTGGATTATGCAGGGCTATGCCATGGCACATGTGTGGAGATCAGAGATCAAAGTTTTGGAGACAGGTCTTTCCATGTTTACCTGGGTTCTTGAGTAAAGGCTATAAAAAGATGGGTTCTTTATTTCACGTGTCCATGTTTTTCATGTCATTTGCCCAGTGTGGGCTTTCTTATAGAGATTGTACATGCAGTTCTACATACAACTTCATGATCACATGCCTTATCAGCATCTAAAAACTACACCCTGCACCCATGTTAGCTTTTAGTAATACAAAGAGTCTCAGGTTACCTTCAGACACTCCAGAGGACCTCAGCATCTGAGCCAGTGTCCCCAACCAGTTCCAGCCAGCCTTGGTGCTTGCTATGAAGGGAGTGAATAAGGTTCCAGCTGTTCTTTTGCCAATAGATTTTTTTTCCCTCACATCCTAATTTTGTAGGGTTTGTATTAGGCTTCCCTGACCCCTTCCTCTGGCCTTGTCTATTTCCTTGAGAGTTAGGATTACATTAGGGGGAAAGAATCCAATTATGAATACCACTGTAGAACCATTTCACTGTATAAGAGAATGTCAAGTCCTCTGTACACAGGAAGAGAATGAGAGAATAAAGTCAAATGCGGCACATTGACCATGCTGATCCTGTGTCTTTCTGCAAGACAAATCCATATTTTGGTTGGTGTTAAAACAGAGGGAAAATCTAAACGGAAATAGTAAAGGCAATTTAAAGGAGAGTGCAGAATGTCTGTCATAGTTGTCAGTGCTGCAGGGGTTAAGACATAGCTCCCCTCCATCACCTCCATTAGCTGAAGTGTCTCCTTAATCTGTTGGGACCTTCATGCTGTTATAATAGGATCAGTAGCGTAGTCCCAGAAAAGAATGTTTTAGCCAGTGTAAGGTAGAGTTAAGGTTTAATAAAAATTGAAATACAAGTGGATAAGGAAGTGATAATGACACATGAGAGCATTGATGTGGGCTTCTCAAAGAATAGTTTCAGTTTATCAAAAAACATTTTAAATACTTTCCCTTTTCTTTGTGTGTATATTGTGCACATGTATGTGCATACATGCATGTATGTATATGTGTATATGTGTATGTGTGTATTGTGTGTGTGTGTATTGTGTGTGTGTGTTCCTAGTGTGGACAAGAGAATAAAGGGTCTGGAAAGGAGCTATGTATACTCTGTAATTAAGGTAGTTTTGAACTGCCTGTTGTGGGTGCTGCGCGCCAAACTCCTGTCCTACAAGAGCAGTAATTTCTCTAGCAGCTGACCCATGTTTCTAGCTGAGCCAGCCAAACACATTTTTGACATAAATTTAGGAAAAGGTATTAGGAGCACGATGCTCAGATAAAGAACAAGACCCATATGTGACTACTGTCTTCCAAGGGGAGAACAATAATTCAGATATTCTAGTGATGAGCATATATAAGATTTAGGGAAAGTGATGGATTTTGTTCTGTAATGGGTTTCTTCAGAGTCCTCCATTCCCACACCAGAAGTCACTAAAGGGGTTTAGTATTTGTATTTTTTATAAAGGAAGTTTCCAGTGAGATTTCTGGTACACCTCAGTTTACAGCTACGAATAAAGAAAGGCCACAAACAAATGTTAATTGTGCCGGAGTTTGTGACTCTCAGGTGCCCTTAGGCTTCAACCAAACTCCAGATTACTAAACTACTTTCCATTCCCAGCAGTCTTGTAATTTCCTCCATTTTTCCAACTTGCCTTGTAGTTAGAAAATTTGAAACACATGCCTTTTTAAAATGCTTAATAGTGTGTAACCAAGAATTTTTAAGTTAATTTGAATTGTACCAATTCCAATGACAGAGAAGGAATATTTGTTTGTTTTGATAAGAAAAAAAACTTGACAATAGCAATGCATATTTTCTAAACTTTTTTAAATGTATGCAGTCTCAGTGCATTTAAGTGTCAATTATATATACAGTTTGGGAAATTAGTCTTTAGCCCATCTGTCGCATGTACCTGATGACTTCCGTTAGTTAATGATTTAAAGCCAGCTTGTGTAGGTTCCTTCCCAGCTTGCTTACATTCTGCTTGTTCCTGTCATTACATTTTCTTGCTGCTCTCTGTAACTCACCATTCCATGACTGATATTCTTAAAGAAGAATCTGGAAATTATAACGAATAATTTACAAGTACATTCTTGGCAGAAGCAGTCGGCCAGTTTGGGGGGGGGGTGACATTGTTGTCCTTAAGAGTTCCTTTGTTGTTGCTTTCTTCATCCTTTCTCCCTTATATCATATGTTACTGTGCCTACCTAAGTATTAAGAGAACCGTGTTTGCTGTTCTCTATACTTACAAAACTTCTAATGTATAATTACTGATCACGGTACCTCCGTCTATGCAATGACAACTACACTCCATGATCTATCCAGAGAAGCTTCTGCCCATTTTATCTATGCCTAGTAGGACAGCACATTTTACACCGATGCTAATTCTCATTGGGTGATATTAAAGTTTTGATAAGATGGGAAGTGAGAGAAGCATGAAATAGCATCTAAGAGTTCAATGGGTAGGAAGGACAGAGGATGGAATTAAATTGAGTGGGGAGGAAGAGGACAAGAAGTGTTCTCATCACGGGGGACCCCAATGGAGGAGTTAGGGGAAGAACGGAAGGAGCTTAAGGGGATTGCAACCACATAGGAAGAAAAACAGTTTCAACCAACTAGCCCTTTGTCTCGCAAGAGCTCCCAGGGACTAAACCACCAACCAAAGAGTATAGATGGAGGGACCCATGGCTCCAGCTGCATACATAGCAAAGGATGACATCAGTGAGAGGGGAGCCTCTTGGTCCTGTGGAGGACTGATGCCCCTGCATTGGATTAGTGAATGGTAGGACAGTAAGGCAGGAGTGGGTGGGTGGGTGAGCACCCTCATAGAAACGGGGAAGGCGGGAAGGGATATGGAGTTTGCAGAGGGCAAACAGAGAAAAAGAAGTGTTCTCATCTTCCTGGTTTTATGTAAAGATTGACCACTAAAAGGAGAAGGATATCCAATGATTTAAAATTGGATTGCATTCATTTTCTAGTATTACTTTCTCTAGTTTTAACCGGTGATGAATTTAAATAATTTAGAAATATCAGGCACTAAGGCTAAAGAGATGGATCAGCAGTTAAAATAATTTTTGCTTCCTGAAAGGACCTAGGTTCTAGTTCCAGAACCCAAATGTAGGCTCATAACTCTTGGTAACTCCAGTTCCATAGGATCCAATACCTGTCTCTGGCCTTTGCAGGTCACACACACACACACACACACACACACACACACACACACACACACACACAGTATACAAACATACATTCAGACAAACCATTCATATCCATAACATTTTTTAAACCCAGAATATAACAAGCATCCTGTAGTATAGAAAGGTATAACTTAATTCATAGCTAAAAGCATATTTTTCACCTATACTTGGCTTAAATAGTTATGAAATGTATAGTTCCAAGTTCTCAACATAATTGTGATAAACCAAGGATAATGAGTCCCTTGAAATGAAATATTATATGAATACAGTGTAACTGTGTGCTAGAACATTTTAGCTATTCAAAATTTATCAGAAAAATAACAGATTCATGAATCTAAAGGACAACCATATAAGATATGATAGAAGAAAAAATAATGTAGTATACCCTTTCAGCAGCCTGTTATGAATATGAAGATGTACTCCTCACTTAAAAATGTGAGCAGGACCTATGCCCTCCTTAATACCTTCTCTGATTAGCACAGACTGTGTGTTTCATGCTCAGAAATATCTGCCTTGTGATATATGTATCTCTTCATGTGTTATAGAAACATTCCATAGGCATTGTATCTTATTCACCTTCTATAGGGCTATAGCCATTTGATATTTTGTTGTTGTTGTTGTTTTCTGAAAAGGAAGTATATTTATGAAATACTAGGTAGTTCTTCAAAGCATAGTTTCTGGCTTGTTTTGTTTGACAAGAAGTAAGATGTCTTAAATATGTTGTTTTAAGAGTAAATTTATGATATTGTTCATTATAGAGTTACTAACACATAGCTATTAAAATTGATAATAAATAAATGAGGCTTAGTGGAGTTCATAAATTTTAGTAATACTGCTTTTAGTTCTAATTAAATTCACAAGTTGACCTAACAAATATCACTCATCCCTCAATGACTCATTCCTAGACATTCTGGAAGTTCCTATAAACCCTGTAATTATAGACTTCAGGGCCTCATAAGTATACTTGGAAAACAAGCACAGTGTCCCATGGAAGCACTGTACTTTTTAACTGTGTTGGCCTGTTCAGAATTTTTACCAATGACTTAGTTGGATAAGGACATAGTCATGTTTATATTTTAATCCTGCAATGATTCAAAGCTTAGAAACAATAATGAAAGTGTTGGATGCCAAAAAAATAAAAATAAAAATGCTCCCAATGAACTTCTGTATGTAAGAAGCAATGTGAGTAATACCGCTCCACCTTAGGAAGAGATTAAGCAACTAGCTGATATAATCTTTAATTTGAATTATTATAAACATGTTTTCTAAATTGGAAAAGAAATAGTACCACTTTGCTATGCATAGATTGGACTCCAGTGAATGATTTCGCTAAATGGACTTTTAAGATGTGTTTCAGGAAGTGTGTATCATGAAGACTAAGAGAACATTAAACCACAGGATATAGTTAATGGATAAGTAACACCTTGGGAGCATGATAGAATTTTTAAATATGTAAATATTTTACAGAAAAAAATGAGTTCATTTCATGGGGGGGGGGCAGGAATTAAGAATTTTCCAGTATTAGAACTATTCAAAACAAATTACTTGGAATGACTCAGTGTAGAAAACCTATCTTTTATTCTAAAGGCTATGTAGATACTCAGCACATCATTATTCAAAAGCATAAAACTTAACACCTCCTTTTCTTAGAGTTTCATTATATATAACCTCAGTAAAGTATGACCTGTTGATTAAAGTTTTGTTTGTTACAGGACTCTGATAATGGACAGTTAGCACACTCCTGTTCTCTAGAAAAAAGCTAATAAGTAGATGACATGGTGTTGGTTTGTTCACATGGGTAATGCAGGAAATTTTAGTCAATTATAAATGTTGTCAGTACTTTGGTATGCATAAAGTAATTGAGCAATTATAATCAGAGAAATAAATGTGACATAGATGTCACCGTAACACAGACCTATACAGTGCATGGGACATTTGGCTTTCATTTTCAACAAACTAAATACCAATTAGAGTTGGTGTAAAAATATGGCTTTAATGGAATTCCACAAAATGTGTTATGAAATCGATGGAAAAGAAAATATAGATTTCTTACAGGAAAAAATACTTTGTGGTATATCTTTAACATGTCGTTCACTGAGAGAATATCAAGTCATCCTTCATTATTATTTCATACAATTCATCAATTTTTATATGTGGACTTACAGTATATTTTATTCTCTGTTTATTTTTAGGGCACTTTGAATCCATATTGTGTGTTATGGGATGACTCAAAATCGTAAGTGGCTGATGCTTTCTAATATTACATTGTGATTTATATTCAAAGTACATTAAATAACTTTAGCTCTCTGGTATTTAACTGGACTCTAATACTATGGGATGAGGGGCTTTCTCTGAAGACCTTCTTCCTCTAAGTCTGCAGGGCAGCTTGATTAGCACATCTGTGGTGTCACAGTGCCATCAGTTACTTTTCCAGGTGAGGTTATATAATGTGTAAGGCATTTTGGGATACAAATTCCAAGGGGATATTTTTTAAGCTCTGATATTTTAGAGTTATAAAATTTCAAGTGTTTTCCCATAATGCTTTAGTAATTCAGGTTAGCATTGCAACAGGAAACAGCGAGGTCTCTGGTTATTTGACAAAACCATTCATGACCTAAAGTCTGTTACAGGAGTAATGTAATATATATGGATATTACAATGTATACAGCTATTAAACTAAATGATTTTTAATATCTATTCATATATTTTATGAATCATGCAGACAAAAGAAAGTAATGGCACTAAACAAATATGAGTGAACCTTCTGTTTTTTTATTATTCTTATAATTAATTGCAGTGTCTGGTTAAGCTCATCATCAGGGCAATGGTCACTCTAGGTTTTGATGGGTAAAGGTAAAAAACAGGTAATTAATTCTTAGTCATGTGTATTCAAAACTTTTTGTTTTTCTTTGCTTTGATTTGTTTTGCTGAATAGGGACGCAATAAATCACAAATGAAGCCCACAAATAATACTGCCAGATGTGTGGTTTTGGAAGATTTTTCTCAGTGCCATTCATTCTAAATATGATGTATCTCTAAGATCTTTTTATGAGGTTACAGTTTCTCATCAGAGAGTCTAAAAGGGAATGTTGTTAGAATTCTAGGAATTATAATTATGTTTGAGCATAGAGTACTTGGTGAAATTTTTAAAATAGTTTTTCTCATGAGCACAAAGTCAGTAATATTAATAATTTGGGGCAAAACTTCTAATATTTTATGGGTTGTCTTTTGGAACCCTAGAGCCATAAGGAGAAACCAAACTCGCTCTTATGGTAACATGGGCTGAATACTCTGATGCACGTTATTAGTGCTTTTGTTTAAAAATATTGTTGAAAATTTTAACAAAGTCAAATTTTCCAAAACTTTGCGATCACACCCAACTGCTAGAGGAAATTTTGGTTGTGTGTTCTAAGTTACTTGAGATGTTTTGTGGCCAAAAACAGGTAAAAGGTAATAACAATCTAAATGAATGTTTTCTGCTAAGAAAAAGACATGATATTTTATATTCTTTGGTGAAACAATATTGGTTGATATCATTTTGGCTTCCTTTCAGAAAGCAGGTGCTAGTTTTAATTTATAAAGCTGTTGGTATATGATATCTGGGGTTAGGGTTAACCTCGGAAATCAATCATACTCTTTTTTTCTTAGCATCTCCTTGTGAGCTGAGTGATTTCTCAGAGAACATCAGTAGCTTGGCAAAACTAAGCTCGCACATGATCCTTGAGGGGAATCGTTGAAGAGGGAATGTGTGTGTTTTTACATCACTAAACAGACCATCCAGGAAGGCCAGTATTGCTCTCAGTTAACTTCCCTGATAAATCATTTAAAGGAGCAAACAGTTTTCCAGAGTGTAAGAGTTTATCTCCACACACTTTTTTTCCAGAATGTGTCTTGGCTAAATATTTTTCTTAAGTGGGTTTTAAACTGTGAAGGGCAAGGTAACCCTAAAGCTTCTTTTCACATCTATTGAACTTAATTGTATTTCATGATAAGGTAAACAACAATTTTAGTAGTGCAATAATTAAATTTGAGGATAAACTTACTAAGGAAATTAATAGTGGCTAGATACTAAGGTTTCTTTCTATACAGGAATGGAATGAAATAATCATCTCCTTGGTTTGTTTGTTTATGTTTGAAGTCTCAGTATATAGATCTGGGTATGCTGGAACTGTTATGTAGACCAGACTGTCTTCAAATTTACAGAAGTCCTACTGTCTCTACCTCCAAATGCTAGCTCACGATGTTAGCTAGCTTACACAGCTAATCGCCATAATGCATATGCAGAGGACCTGGTGCACATCAATGCAAACCCTACACTTGACTATTCTGTCTTCTGCAAGCCCTGCATAGTTGGCCAAGTTCTCCTGGTGTCCTCCATTTTCTGTGACTCCTACACCCTTTCCTCCCCACTTCTGCTGAATTCTCTGATCTCTGAGATGAGAGAACCGATGGAGACTTCAAGTGTAGACTGTCTTTTGCATAGTAGGTCTCTGCACCTACTTTCATCTGCTTCTGAAGGAAGCCTCTCTGATGACAACTGGACATGGCACCAATCTATGAGTATAGCAAAATACCATGCGGAATCATTTCATTCAGTTTTCTTCCAGTCTTGTTCTGTTCTACCCTAGGTCTCAGGGCTATCCAGTTTCCAGTTCCTGGCCATCCAGGCAGTGTAGGACATGAACTACCTCCTGTGGCATTGACCTTTAATTAACCTAAATATTGTTTGGCAACTCACACATGTTCTGGGCCACCATAGCCCCAGCACATCTTGCAGGCAGGACAGACTTTAGGTATAGGGATTTGTGGCTGGGTTGGTGTCCAGGTTCTTCTATTTCTGTAGCTTGTACCTTCTTGCACCTAAGGCACGAGGACTTAAGGTGAAGGCTCTAACCTGCATCAACTTGACAACTTAGCTGTGTGCGAGTTGTCAGTTTTCCGAAAGTGACCTTATGCCAGCCTAGGTTGTTTAGAAATCTCCATGGGATTTCTTCAGCCAACGACTTAACCAAATGTAACCTAGTTCCACCACTTGAAGACTTGCCTGGCTACAAATAGCTAGGTCAGATTCCATGTCTTCCATTACTAGGAGTGCTACAAGGTCACCTTTACACAACACAGGAAGTTTCCACTACACTACACCACCCCATAAGTAGCCCCCTCAATTCCAGCTGTCTCTCTCCACTCTCTCTCCTGCATCCTTCTTCCACCCCACACCTAATCCCTCCTTCTCCCTCCCCACTGAACCATAGAGCATGTCAGAACCTTTTCTACTTCCTCTTCTGAGGGAAATCCATGCTTCTACCCTGTAGGCCTCCCTTATCTAGTTTGGATTATAGCATGATTATCATTTACTTAACAGCTAATAATCACTTATAAATGAGTACATACCACACTTTTCTTTCTGGCTCTTGATTATCTCACTCAGGATGATATTTCTAGTTAGATTTGCTTGCCTGCAAATTTCACACTCAGAAAAAAAAAAAAAAAACACTAAATAATACAACATTGTGTGAATATGCTACATCTTCTGCAGTTTATATATTCTTCAGTTGAGGGACACCTCAATTGATTCCCGTTTCTAGATTATATGAATAAAGCTGCAATGAACATAGTTGACTTTGTATGGATAGAATGTCCTTTGAGTATATGCCCAAGAGTGGTATGGCTGTGTCTTGGGGAAGATCAGTTCCCAATTTTCTGAGTAACCACCATATTTAATTTCTATAGTGGCTTTATGAACTCCTATAAGCAATGGAGGAGTGTTACCATTGATTTACTTCCTTGCCAGCATGAGCTCTTATTTGTGTTAGTGAAGATAGCCATTCATTCTGAAAGGTAGAAGATAGAATCTCAAAGTCATTTTGATTTGCATTTCTCTTATGGATAAGAATGTTGAACATTTTCTTAAGCGTTTCTCAGCTATTTCAGATTGCTCTATTAAGAACTCCCCATTTAAAGCCGGGCGTGGTGGCCACGCTTTTAATCCCAGCACTCGGGAGGCAGAGGCAGGTGGATTTCTGAGGTCGAGGCCAGCCTGGTCTACAGAGTGAGTTCCAGGGCAGCCAGGGATATACAGAGAAACCCATTTTTGACTGTATTGTTTGTTAAATATCTAGTTTCTTGAGTTCTTTATATATTTTAGATATTAGACATCTATCATTATGAAGGTGGTAAAAAGAAATTTCTCATTCCTTAGGCTGCCTCATTATCCAGTTGACAGTGTTCTTTCCATTACAGAAGCTTCCCAGCCTCATGAGGTCCAATTTATTAATTATTGATCTTAATGCCTGTTTAATACGCATTCTGTTCAGAAAGCATTTTCTGAACCAATGCATTTAACACTGTTCCACACTTACTCTTCTTTCAGGTTCAGTGTGTCTGGTTTTATGTTGGGGTCTTTGCTACATTTGGAGTTTTATGCAGGGTGATAATTATGCATGTACCAAATACCAGCCTCTGCTTGGAGAGTGGTTCTTGAGAGAAGGAGTGTTTAAAAAAAAAAATCATGGGATACAAGCTGATAGAGTGTTCTGTTCAAGACAGCTTTCTCTGGAGATCATCAGACAACTCATTTACATAGCTCAGCTCTCGAAAACTAAAGCCCAGAGTTTTACTTAAATTTCAATTCAGTCATTTAATCCAAGTTCTCTTTTGACTATCTCATGAATAAGCAGCATTCAAGGCCCCAGCACTTTGATTCTTAACAAACCACAGTTTTCTTAACATTGCAAATGAATTCAGAGATCTGCCTGCCTTTGGAAGCACAGACAATAAACTAGCTAGGTAGGATCCAGCTCTGAGATAATCATTCCCACCATACTTTAGTTATACTTTAGTCATTAGTAATAGTTTAGTCATATAGTTATAGTTTAGTCATTTTCTTGTGTTTCAGCTATTTTGGACTAATCAGAACCTGCTCTAGTGGTATAGCTGGACTCTGATGGAGACACATTGATTGTGTTCTTATGCTAGCATCTAGACATCTGGGTTTAAGAGCTGATTTCTGGGTTTTTCTTGGCTGAACTGGAGGTTCCCCCCCCCTCCTTGTTTTCTCTTCCTATTCTAGATTTTTGAGAGAGTATATTTTCTGAATGTTACTTGTTTTATTAGCTCACATTGCCCGTGCATTCGTTTTGGAATGCTGGTTTTGGATGCTGGAGGAAGGAGAAGCCAGAGAGAGAAGAACTGAGGGCTTCACAGGAGGCATATGGAGGAGGTTGGGGAAACTCCCCATGATGTCCTATTTTAGGGCTATGGGTGAGAATTGGTTCTGGAGTAATAAAGAGAAAGGGGAAGGTCTGAGAGCACCCTACCTGTCTTCTGGCAAGGGTGCCATTTTTCCTAGTTTCCTAGTTAGTGAACTGTTTGCTTTTTTGCCTTTCCCAAGCACTGTAGGATACAAGCTTCATATTTCTTATACATTACACTTTCAGTGCTGCTGTACATGCTTGTCGTGTTATATATCCAACATATACCCATTAGCTAGTTTTGTGTAGAGATGAGGGCTATCCTGCATCCTAGATATATTCTCTACTTAAAAATTCCTTCTGTTTCAGCTTTGCTTTAACAGTCTAGAAATGCTTCTGTCAATTATTAGAAGCTAGAACCAATCATGCATCAGGCTCATACTTCTTTCAATCTTTGTTAAAAGATAGTCTATTTCCTGGGCAATGCCAGGAAGAAGTTTTTTAATTGACTCATTAGATACTATATATTTAGACTACTTTGAAACAGATTTTGCTCTTTCATTGGCTCAATAATTATTATAGAATGCTGGTGCTTCTTTTTAAAAGCTTAAATTGAAGCTGGAGAGATGGCTCAGCAGGTAAGAGCACTTGTTTTTTGTATAAGACATAAATTCAGTTCACAACACCCATATGGTAGCTCACAGCTGGCTCTACCTCCGGTTCCAGAAGATTGCTAGGAAGACCACACTGGCACTTTCCAGACCCGAACCTGTCTCCAAAAAGGAGGCAGGCAATACAAAGTATTTTGTTTTTCTACCTTACTGTGCATTCTTTTTTGGATGAAGCACCATAAATACATGTTTTCTCAAAAAGTCATGATTCAGAGTGGCCTTCTTTCAGCTTTCGTTAGGAAAGCTTTCCTTTTTATCCTTAATTTTTTTTTAATTGCAACACAGATTTTTATATTATTAACTCTTAAGTGTCTAGCTTCCTGAGGAAGCTCTCTTAAATCTGTTAGCATGTGAATGAACTCTTTTTAACTGGCAACATTTACATGACTACTATAGTACTAGCAGCACATTGTGTCAAAGAGCAAAGTTCCTTTATAGCACACCTAAGACTAGGGAAATGCTGCCATGACCTTCCATCACAGAGATTGGGAAAACCCAGCCTGTAACATGACTGTTTCTGCTTTTGTGAATAAATGTGTCCTTGTTGTTTGAGATTGTTGCATTATATACTGTCACAAAGCTGGGTCAGAGCAGATGCTACAGTGTCCACAGGTACTGAAATGTGTAGTCTTTACCTCTTGTGTGTGTTAAACAAATCACCCACAACTGTTTAAAACACAGCTTTCAAACACTTTTCCTTTTCTGGCACCCAAGAAGTATCACATCAGAATAAATTAATGAAAATGTTTGTAAGCTTGGGTCAGCATGGGCTACCCAAGGATAGAGAGAATCAATGCTTCATTACCTATGGAATCAGTCATCTTTCCAAACACAGCTTCTCCTGTAACCTGTCTCATCTTCGTGTAGAATTCTATACGTTTTCTCTTGACCTTTATGTCTCATCACCTCTATCTGATGATTCTGCTTAGCATTATTATATTTTTTGTTCCTCTGTGGTGATCTGAGAATACTTTGAGTTCATGTGTGAAAGTTACATTTCTACCCTGTGACCTCAAGAAGGAGGAAGCTGTGACTATGGTGCTCAGCAGAGGGGCCTTTGGGGACAATGAAGATAAATAATATCTTCTCAGTGAGGTCTGTGACTGCGTGCTGGTGGCTTCATAAAAAGACATTATGCTGAATGCTGTCTTTTGCCTTGTGATGCCTTCTGCCACCTCAGTGCTACCAGACCATCACCAGATACAGGCGCTTAACCTTGTTCTTCCAGAATAAAGTTCTATTGTTTATGAAGTTACTCACCTCAGGTATATTGTTAGAGTAATACAGAAGGACAACTATATAATCTATCATTTATCCATGTTAATGGGGCATCCAGTTCACTAATTCTACCTTCAGTTTTGTCCAAACTATTACTCATCCACAAAGCTTATATGTAAATTAATAATTGTCACATTTCTAAAAACTCTATTTGATGACTTTTAATCTCTCTATTACTTTGCAGAGCTCCCTATATTTCTGCCAGTATATTGTCTTTTAATTTCTTTATTTTCTGTGCATGGATTTTTTTCTTGCATGTACGTCTATGTACCATGAACATTCACAATACCTTTGGTGGGCAAAGAGGGTATTATATCTCCAGAGGCTTGATTTATAAATGCTTTGGGGATACCAAGGAGGGTGCTGGTATTTGAACCTGCGTCCTCTTGGAAAGCCGCCAGCACTCTTAATCACTCAGCCCTATCTCTAGTCCAAATCTATTAATATTTGTGTCTTTTTAAAAACTCAGTTAACACAGTTGATTTTATAATCTAAGTAAAATTTTTATATGAACTTTTTGGATATCCATTTACACTCTCTTTCTCCCTCAAATTTTCACTCACAATACTTTATTGTTTTAGGGTACTGTTTTGAAATGTTAATTGTCCTTTCCAAATCATGGCTGAAAATTTCCTGAGGCTGAGGATGAAGGCATATTTCCCAAAGGCTGGTTGATATTTTCCTCTGCTTGATGATATTTCTTGAACTTAAAATGCCTCAAACTGTATTGAGATTGGCATTCCTGGACCCCTTCTGTGTTGTGAACACAAGCAGCAAGCCCACTAGATCATGATTTTTACTTATAGTCCAGAGTTTTTAGCAGAATTAAAATGCCAAATTTGGTCTTTAAAGGTCTTAATTCTGGGAATAGAGATCGAAATGTATGTCCCCTCGCACCTAAGTTAAACATCACATCGGTGTCATAATAGTTCTCTCGCTCAGGAAATACTATCTCAAAGGATCTTAGGAATGCATTCTTTTATAACCTTTATACTTTCTGATCAATATCACAACATTCTGAAATTCCAACCAGTATTTAAGTATTTGAAGACAATAAGTAGAATACATTAATACTTGTAAATTCCTACTTACTAACACATTCTGTGAAAATGTACGCTATGTTCACTAAATCATTTGACAACTGGAGAACTTATTGTATGTTGTGCCACTGAAAGTCTTGACACATGAATCAGTTAACATCATTAAACACCTGACATATAGGGCTTAAATAGGGATAGTTTTGTGGTACCGTGATAACAATATAGCCACCATAGGTAAACTATCCTCTTTTGTTAAGGTCAGAAGAATAAAGTGTGTAGCTTAGTGGAATTATTATAGTGTATATTCCAAGATGCTGTTGTGTTGATTTGACAATTTCCCTGCAAGTTCCTTTCGTTGCCTTCCTGGTCCATTTACACAGCTCCTTGTTTGGTGATAGAGTGTTCCCAGTCCACTTACCTATGTCTTCTTTTCTTCTGTGTATTCTTTAAATGTACTTCTCCCAGACCCTGAATGATGGTTATTCTAACTCTTCAATTACATTGTGTAATGTTGGAAAAGTGGACTGAAAAGTGAGCATCACCTGATGTTAAAATAGCTATCAGCTTTGGCCACAAAAGATAGTCTTATTAGTTTATTTAAGACAATAGTTTTTGTTTGTTTGCTTGCTTAATGTGTTAAAAAATTAATTACCAAATTGATAGAGTCTTTAATATTCTTGGGTGGTAGTAAAATTCAAGGCTGAGGGCCTGTGGAGAAAGCTCAGCTGCTAAGAGCACTTACTGATTTTGATGAAGACTTAGGTTCAATTCCTGGTGCCCAAATGATAGTAAAACCTTCCAAGGCATATGATGCCCTCCTTTGATGTCTTTGGGCACTAATCTCACTTGTGGAGTACATACATACATATAAATAAAACTCATGTTGACTTTGACATTTTAAAAATCAAATCAAATGTATAGATGAAAATATGTTAGAGTGATCTATACACAATGTCCTAGCTACAATGATAGTAGATAATAGTTTTCTATAGTCAATTGCTTGCCACATGAATAATGATCTAAGGAGGCCATAATGCTTGAAATGAGTAATATTGTTCAATGTCATTTTCATTATTTAAAAAAAAAATTACTAGAAGGAAGTAAGGACTCCTAGTTTTCCAATGTAGGCTTCTTATCCACTTAAAATTATATAAATGAAAAATAGTTAACCATTTGTTAAAGTAGTCATGCATAGCATATTTTAATATCTCAGGAATACCTCAAGTTCTTTATGGCCCACATTAGTCTCTAAATCAAAATAGTCATTACATTGCCTGTTTCACAGAGTAGTATTGATAATCACAAGAAGCAGTACTCCATGGCTAAAGCAACACAGGTATTTCAATTAACATTTGCTACATGCCAAAGTTGTCCAATTCCTTTTTTTCTCTTGGTGGGAGAAATAGCCAAATGATGCCTGGTTATATTGTTTATTGTTATCATGGACCTTGTGCTACAGAAAGGACTTTTAAAGGAGTCACACTTCTCAGGGATGTCCTCAATATTGATAAGAGAAAAATAATCATGGTTTCTCTGTGTAGCCCTGACTGTCCTGGAACTCACTCTGTAGACCAGGCTGGCCTCGAACTCAGAAATTCGCCTGCCTCTGCCTCCCAAGTACTGGGATTAAAGGCATGTGCCACCACGCCCGGCTCCTTCTTATATTTTAATTATCAGAATTATCAACTTGTACCACAGTGAAAAAGTAATTTACAAGTTTTGGTTATGAATTCTCAATAATAAATTTAAGCTATGATTATTCTTAGAGGTTATTAAACAGGTGTTACTAGCTTATTTTCTATTGCTTGAATGAAATACTTGAGGCTGGGAAAATTATATAGCTCACGGTTCTGATGTCTGAATGTCTGAACAAAATAGGTTCCTAAAAAGACTTCATGGCAGATGACTTGACATAGAGGGAAAGAAAAGAGAGCCCCCGGTGACCTCAAGAATTTCAGTAGGCTCTACCCCTTGATCCTGTCCTATTTGAAAGAAAACTTCTATGCAAATCCTTAAGGATACATTGAAACAATATGTAAACCACAACAGCAAGTAGTCATACATACACATATACATATATGTGTATATGTGCATATATATAAAGATATAGGTAAATAACTTTACAAATATATCTTAGAATGTTAATTAGTATTTTTGAAAATAATTAAAATGTAGGTTGGGTGAACATTCATTTTTATGAGATCTATGTAAAATTACTTTCACATTTTCTTAATAAAATCATGAGTTGTACATACAACTTCAAGGACTTCTGGGAAAATACTAGTGGGTGCCTGTAGCAGAGAAATGTATGTAGTGTTAATGATTTCAAGAGAAACTAAAGCTTCCTGTTTAATTTTTTCATTTGTTGATATAATGGACTATGAAGTAATTACCCATAAGGGTTATAAATCAAGTCATAATATTTTGCAAACCATTCTTTGCAAAGCTGAGTTGCTATCACAGATGAGAATTTGCAAATATTGAAACTCAAAGAAAACATTAAAAGATATATGAAAACACAGTCTATGAGTAGAAAGTAATTTGGAAGTCTCTACTTAAAATACATTGTTATCTTCAACAGGTAGTACAAATGAGGCTCTGTACCTCTCTGCTAATTTATACAAACAGCTCCTCTAATGTAAAACTGCATTCTACAATGTCTTTCTTTTTTATCCTGCTACAGTTGAACTTTGTTTTGGAGAAAATCAGGAAAGTCATTGTCCTGAATTCCCACAAACACCACAAAGCCAGCACTGGTCCTGGATAATGTGCTTAGTAGGTTGTGTCAAGGGGAAAAGGACAGTTTCTTGTCACTCATCCCCTGTCACTCAAAAAATAACAGTTATGATCAGATGATGCAGCTGTGTTTACTAGGATTTAAGAAGTGTTATTTGTAAACACGTACAAGGATTTGATACTTGATCCCAGAATTTTGTTGCTTCATTGGTTGGTTATGAGAGGAGCAGGAAGTTAACAACAGTAGGGTTAAAAAAAAATTGCTACATACACATATGTAATTTTAACCAGGTCAAGAGCATAGTAGTCACCCAGAAACTGTTATATTTGGAAATGCATAGAATTTTATTAATTCATCAAAATCCAGAAAATAAATAGGCACCATTATATGAGTGATTCCTTGCATAAAGTGTAAGCCACTCTGTCAGGCATATAGTCATAACAACATACTATACAGTCCCCTAATTTACTTTGGAAAATTATTGCTTACCAAAGTCTATAAATAGTCAGCTTTCTTTCTGAGATTAGATGCAAGCACAGGTCCTCTATAGTTTATAAGTTGAATATAGATGGCGTATGGAAGACAGGAATGAGACCTGGGACACATTAATATCTGCTGGCTACAGAGAGAATCTTCCTTATTAAGTTTCACTTTATTGTCAAATATCAGAAGATACATAAGACTTAGAAGATAGACTGGACTTTAACATTGTCACCATCTACTGAATACAAAGGAATCTATTGCTAATAGATTATTCTGTTGTCCCAACAACATACATACTGAATAATTGATAGTGCTATGGTTGGGGCAGTTGCACCTCCCAAATTTTCTATGTTGAAATATTCTGCATGCAGGAGCGTGGGGAGATGGAATAGTTTACCCTGAATTCTCAGAGTCCCAGTAGAAGGTGTTTGTCCTTTTTACTTCATGTGTGATGGTTAATCTTCACTGTCAAATTGACAGTGGCATGAAAACAAATCTCTGGGTGTGCCTTTAAATTGCTGCCAGAAAGACTTTAATGTGGAGAGAAGGCCCAGTCTGAACGTAAGGGGCATTCTCCCATGGGGTAGGGTTTCCGTCTCCATGAGATGGGGGAAGCAAGCAGATACTACCCTTGACCTCTCTTTGCTTGCTGTGGAATGATTGAGAGTCTCCATGCCTTCTACCCACATGGACTTGTCTGCCTTTTAAACCCAGGAGCCATATTAACTTTTTCTTCCTTTGAGTTGCTCTTGTAAAATACTTTGCTGCAGCACAAGCAGCAGTAATGAGTACACTGGAGAAGGCATGGTGTGCTAGAAATATGCCACCACCAGACACTGAACCGGCTGGAACCTTGCTCTTGGATTTCTGAGCCCCTAGAGCTCTTAGCCTTAACCTTCTGTTGTTCAGAAAATACCCAGTCCACTAGAGCTGCGCAAGTGTACAACCATGAAGGGAAAGTAGAGGAACTGCTGCATGCAAATGGGAATGAGAAAAATAGATGTGAAAAAGCCTGGGAAATTGTCTAGAAATGGTTAAGCTATGTTGCTAGTGAAAGAAATGGTGTCCCATGATTGAGAAAGATGTCAGAGTAATCATGAACCTGTGTTGTAGATGCGCTGCCATCCTCTAGCCAGCACTATAATGAGAAGAACCTTTAGCTCAGTGTAATTCCTAAGTTGATAAATCATTCCGTCTGACCTGAAAGTTTTAGAAATGTTTGCTCTACTTCAAATACTAAGCACAAGAAAATCCATTTTTGAGAGGTTCATGTACATCATATTTGTCATAATAACATTAACTTTCCCTGGGAGGCCTGTCGTCATCCATGGATTTCTTTGAGTCCCTTGTGATGGCATTTCAGTTTTTCTAATACAAACCACAGTGCCTGGATCAGAGTATTTAATCAATGTTTACTGAATTGCAATGGGATGGATTATTTAATATATCAAATTTATGTAATTTTCCCTTCTCTATAGTCATAGAAATCTTATATAAAGTAAATGAACACATAAAGAAACTATAAGATATAATTTCAAAGTGCATAGCTGTCTAGTTCAGTATATACATTGTATACACTGCTGGGTGTTCTTGAAAATTAAAGTGCTCTTCCTGTGCTCTTTGCAGCAAGAAGTAGGTTGTTTTGCCACAGAAAATACAAAGTGATTCAGCGTTCACAAGACAAATTCATAATTCAGGGTCTTATGTTCACACTGCCTTTCAACAACACCTACGCCACCCAGAATAATGATGTGCTAAACTGAAGCCCTGCAAAGTATTTCAATTTAAGAGGGAAATTATTTTCATAATTACTGATAAGTTCTTAATTTGTTCTGCTAAACAGTAAATCAACCACAGTTGGTGAAAGAAACGACTCTTGCGTATTCATATTAAAGTTTTAGAATAGGGGGCTTACATTTGTCCTGAAACACTAGAGGATAATAAGTTAATTTTAAGGAAACAAATGACTAATTAGTGGAGGATATTTGATGCCCTAAAGAGAATTGTCACATTACATTCTATTTTAAAATGTGTGGCAAATTCAGATTTCTACAATTATTGTATGCAAACCAAAATATCTTTTGGTGTAGTGGGGCTCAAACCCAGACTCTTACATGCTAGGCACATGTTTTACTTCTGATTAGCATCTCCCATATCCCCAGACTGGCAATATTTTTAAAATATTTATTATTACATTTACTTCTGTGAATTTGCTTATGTGAGTATATGCACATGTATATGTGGGCAGATGTACTTGAGTGTGTGTCAAGAGGCATCTGGTATGCTTTTCTACCATCTTCCTTGTGTTTATTTGTGGCATGGTCTCTTCCTGCACCTGATATTCGTGCTTTCTTGGCTAGGTTGGAAGCCATAAAGACCCAGTGATCTTCCAAATTCCACCATTTTCCTCAGAGACTTACTCACAGATGTTCGTAGGTAGAGATATTTCTAACTGAGTGCTAGGATTCTAACTCTAGCCTTCCTTGTTGGGTATCAATTCCTTTTAAATACTGAACCATCTCTCTCTCACACATAGCAGTGCAGAAATCAGTTTGAAACTATAATAAAGTTTGTCAAAAACATCAATGAGAGATAAAAGTATACTGTGTAGAGTTTTTTTTAAATAAATCTCAAGGACGTATTAAAGGGAGTGTGTGTGTGTGTGTGTGTGTGTGTGTGTGTGTGTGTGTGTGTGTGTGTGTTGGGCATCAGTGTGGAGATCAGAACCTAGACCTTTCTTAGACAACTGATCTATCAATGATGTACTTGGCCAGTCAGGAAAAGAGTATTTGATAAAAGAGTGAAATAAACATTTCCATCTTTTTTGTTTGTTTGTTTGTTTGTTTGTTTGGTTGGTTGGTTGGTTGGTTGGTTGGTTGGAGAAGTGATAGTACTCTTTATGTTTGTTTTGTTTTGTTGCCTAGGAGTTGCTATCTCATTTATCAGGTTACTTAGAAACATAAGTTACTGTATATGCTCACACTGTTAAGTAAATTGATGATTCACCAATACCTCCAACCAACATCACTGTAGAGTAAAATACTTTTAGTAATGGAAATTCTAGTGAAGGGTACCTCCTTTCGAACCACGGTAAAGTCCTGTACATTGAATTTGAGTTTCTTCTGGTATTGATTCCGCCTCCACGTGTCCAGTCCTGGAGGAGTTGGCAACACAGCCTTTGCCCTCTCTGTCTTTCCAACACATACCAAGATTTCTCAGCCTGCCATTCTAGGGTATTAGCACTATCCCCTGCTTCTCTTTCCTAGATGCTGGTAGCACCTCTAGCTATCTTGAGCATTATGACCAAAATTAACTCCAAATATTGGGACACTCGCCTGGATGTTGACAGGAGCAAAATTAACCCTGGCTGAAAACAACTGAAATAGAATTTATTGAAAAAAAGGAAGACTATGGCCCCAACTTAAATCTAATGAGTAAAACCTGTGGGGCAAGGACTATAAATAGTATGGTTTATTTGTTTGTAAAGTTAGGTTTTTCAAAATATACATAAAACCCTAAATTTCAAAAAAAAATTAAGGAGACCTTATTGTTTTTAACTTTTAAATTTTGGTCCCTTGGATGGGGAAAAAAAGTAGCTAAATGAGTAAATGTAATGCATTTCATGGCTCTTGCTACTACTGTGGGCAATTTAGTCCTGTTTCCCAAGTAAGTGCATAGATTCTCCATAAAATCAGATGTGTATACAGTATGTCTACTACTAATGCCAAGTCTGGCATGAAACCTATTCATGCTGAAATTTGACTATAATTCTGTCCTGTCTTTAAAATGGTGGGAATTAGTGTCACAGGACAAACCATTCTTTCTTAAAAGATCAAGTGATGATTTTTTTTTTCTACATCAGTGAAATAAATCCAGTTAGCAAGATAGCTGAGCCGGTAAAGGGCTTGCCACATAAGCCATTGAGAAGACAAGAGAAAACATTCTGTGTTTGATCCAGAGTCCAGGTAGAATTAAAGAACCAGTTCCATAATTTTGCTGCCTGACCTCTACTAACACACACACACACACACACACACACACACACACACACACACACACACACCATATAATTCCAGTATAATAATATAACCCTTAAAACTAATAAATAAAATTGATCCATACTGTGAGGACTTAAGGGCTTTTCCATTCATTCTCTCATTTAATTAGTTACTTCTGACTAATACAGTCATGGCTTCATTTGTTCGGCCACCATTCACCGGGTACCTGCATGACATTGACAGTCTATTGAGCACTGATTAAACATAGTGAAGGTAGCAGCTATGTCCCATAGTAGCTAAATGTGGCTATATTCCCACAACATCAAATGAAGACAATGTTCTCGTTAGTTAGAGGCAATAACTTAGCAAACCAGCTAGTGGAGCTTAATTAGGAAATTATCTATTCAGCAAAGAAAATAGTAAGCTGTCTAGGAAATATAATTTAATGTGCAATGTATGCTATGCTCACAGTTAATGTCATGGGGGAGATTAAGCATGTTATAAACATATTTCCTATATTCTTACTGCTAGGAAGAAGAAATTTTTGGAATTTAATTAAATCAATGTCATTTAATTAAATCAATTCTAGACATACAAAGATATTAAAAATGTAGACTTCTGTATCTTGTATTAACTTTAAATAAAATTATCATGATAAAGGTTGAAATATTTTTGTATAAGGCTAGAGAAAAGCGTTTAAAGTTCTTTGAGAATGGTCCACTGAGTTGCACGACGACATGATCTCCTCGATTGTGTGGGCCTTGCCCTTGCCCCTAGCTTTTCCTGCTTTGCTAAGAAGGAGCTTCTAAAAGGTAAACAAGCTCCTTCAAACCCCAGTCATTTTGTCGCTGTCTTCTCAGACCTGAGTCCTCTGGCTTACTCTTTCCAAATACTTCTTGGGGGCAATGGATGACTTTAAAACACCCATGGCTCTCCCATTGTCTGTCTATTCTGGAAAGCTAGAAATTGCAGGAGCCCTAATGCTGTCTGCATATGGAGTTATTTACTTGCAGTAACATTTCGAATCCTTTTTGAGCCTTGATTTTACTTTTGAGTACTTTCACCTCTACCTCCATTCAAATCCATGACTACTTCTGTACAGAGGAAATGACCCAAGAAGACGTTGGGAACTTGATCCATTGATAATGTTTTATGTGCTCGTCACTACAGTGGGCACAGAGAATACAAACCAAAGACAGGTCCTTAAGAATTTCGCTGTGGTAATGGAAACTGACATTGAAGGGTCTCTGACAGTGGATAGGAGAGGAGTGCGTATAGAGACCTATAGAGAGGGGAAGCTGTAACAGCTGGAAATCCAGGGAAGGCTGCATCAAATGAGGTAATGCTGCATTGTTTGCTGAAGGTATGGGCCTATAAGTTTCTGGGAGGTGGAAAGGGGAGCAGTGGAGAAAGCATCCAAGAAAAAATGAACACCCCACTAATGGGTGTATAGAGGATGATGCTAGAATATCTTTTTGAGGACACTTATAGACCAGGTTGTGGACAGCCCCAAGAATAGCGAAGATCTTATAAGGATAATCTATATTTACTAAGGAGTTTAATATCTCCTAAAAATAATGAGAAACCATGAAAATTGTTTAAACCAGAGAAATAATACCAGGGTACACACTAAAAAAACGAATCAGTCCTAGGTAATGGTAGGGAAAGTGGGTAAGAAGGAGAAAGACTACAGAAAAGAAACTGTTCCAGGCTCTTACAGGAATCCAGGGTCGATAGTAAAAGGAATAAAAATAGAATTTAAATAAGACAGCAAATAGAAAGGTGATATAAAGAGGTATGGACCAGTTAGAAAGACTACATCAAAGATTTTAATTCTGAAGGTAGTCCAGGGAGTTTTTAACAAATTTGCAATGTACAGACATCATTTTGCAATGGAAATTCTGCAGATTTATTTGCTTATACACACACACACACACAAATAATGAATGAGACGTGCCACATAATTACTTAAATGATTAAAGACTTAGTTTCTTCTTTCCAAAATTATTCTCTTGTGGACTTCAACTATGTTAACAAGGATGCCCATGTTGATGTCTGTTATTCCAAACAATTTTCTATTTTAGCACAAACAGTAGATTAACTAGTACTAGGTAATATCACCATTTAGATATCCAGTTTGACATTCCACGGACCAACTGTGTTTAATTACGGCCACTCTAATTAGACCATGGATGGATGTTTATTTCTTGGAGCATGAACAAATTACCAGTGACTATACTACTGATGATTGCCCATTCCTCAGGAGCCATTAGCACCAATAGTTCTCAGTGAAGGATGGAACCTCATGTGTTTCTCCCAGTGAGGGACGGGATGCTAATAAGCGACAAATAATGGAAGTCTTTATTAGATTATGATCTCTCTACCTCCTGTACTTCCTGTCACCCACAAATCACCCCTGACTGTCTGCATTGTCTTACTCTGGACAGAGTTATGCAGCAATATATGTACTTTCCTTTCCCATGGCTGTGGTCAAGTCTAGGACACACTTGAACTATAATTTGACTTTTCTCTAGTGCCATCGTGCCTTGTGAGGCCCAGCACGTAGACTGTCTTAGGCTAGCTTAGTTGCTATAAAACCTGTTCACCCCAATGAAAACTTTTGAGCAGGAAGTTTCCTTTGTCCAAGTAACAGAAGAGCTGGTCTCTTTCTGTTCCAGTTTCTCATCACACTCTACATTTGGTGGCTATCTCTTCTCATGTTTTCTACCTCAGGGTTTCTTTGTGGCTCTCTTTGGCCATGAGCCTGTAACTCATCTAAGGATGCTCTTAATTCTTTAATTAGGTCGGCTTCATCTATGTGAACCTGACAATATTTTCATTTAGCTAACATATGGTGCCAAAACCCAGAGATTGTGTAGGCAACCCTAGTTTCTGTGCGTTCATGAGTACAATAGCCAAATTGTATCCAGGAGATAATTTTACAGCACTCTTTCCCAACTTCTGGCTCTTGGATATTTTCTGATTCTACTTCTATGATGTTCTTAGAGCATCTTCAGTGTAGTAATGTAGATGTTTTAATAGCTTTGTCTGTATGAAAAAAAAGATTGTACTTTGGGATACTTTTATGTGTTTGTTCACAAGTTCTAGTAATATGAAAGGCATTTGTTTACCTCTAAGTAATCATGAAGTAGTTTAGGAAGCAGACAGAGATGGCTATTTAAATTTATTGTCTCAATATCATAGGATAACACAATACAACCAGAAATACATTCATTAATTCTTACACCTTGTTTATGCACTGTTTATTGCATATTGTGCATTTTGTCTTTCTGTATGGTTTAAGATTATTTCTTGCCCAGTACTATATAAACATGAAGCATATATGAATGATGAACAAAAGCCTAATGAAGGAACAGAGACCCAGAACACCCTCAATGGCAAATAAAGCCATGAGATGCAGCCACTGTCTCTTTTCCATTTGTATTGCTTCCATTGCCTTTCTTTGGTAGAAATTTCCTTTCCTTCCCGGATCTTTAAAATGCATCAGTTGGAGTATTCCTAATATAGCAAAATTTTAGCTTTCCTAATCTTTCTTTATAAACCATATTACTCAACAGTTTACACTTTAATTTAGCATTTTCTGATCATGATGTATAGCTTAAAGATGTTAAACCAACACAAGTCTCCAAGCTGTGTGAGCTTGCTTTAATTGAAGGCAATTGCACTCTGCCTTTGGGAGAATGTTGCTTGCTTTTCCTTGCTTATCATTGTTAAACACATCATCTACATTATCTGCACTTTCCCTGGGAGTTCAAAATATATTTGCAATTATCCTATTTGACATCATTAAATTTTAAAAGAAGTCTCTAAATATCAGCTCTCCCAACCCTGCTTTAATGTCTCTAAGCTCTGAGCTTTATTTAAAAGCTTTTTTTTCTTCTGAATCAAGTCAATATAGTTTTTCCTGTAGTTGGTGCTGAACATTTTTGTCCTTCAAATCTTTTTACTTTCTGCTCGTATGACTCTGTGACCCTGTTGATCAGTTTAACACATTGCCACTCTCCCCTGAACATACACATTCAGCCTCAGCTTCACTATAGTGTGTAGCGATACCTTTTCTGACCTCAGTATGAGCCTCATTCACTCTGAGAGAGCAAATATGGCACCCAAGGAATTTGCTCCCCTGTCTTTCAACTGCAGGCTATTCTGTGTTTCAAGAAGAATGTAAAATAAATCTGAAGGTCTCTCCGGAATTCAAATGGAATTTGCATTGAGTCTTTGAAAGAAAGTGAAATCACATTTTCTCTGTGAGTTATCTATTTAAAGACCTCCTTTGTATAAATACTAGGAGCTGATCCTGATGTCCTCTAACATTAAAGCAAAACTTGAAGAAAAACCAAATTCACTTTAAAGCGATAGCTGGTAATGAGACTTAAGCATTACATTCTGTTCTATTTTTGTCTTTAAGATGTCCAATAATGTTAAAGCATAGGTCATGTTGATGCCACTTACCATGTCATGAGATTAGAATATCTGTGACTAAGATAAAGCTATACACAATGACCAGATTAATAAGAATACTGTGCATGATTTCTGAATTGAAACACTCCAGCTGGATGACATTACTACATGAACAACTCTAAGTCAAATGGTTTTCCTGAAAAGGAAATGTTTTTTTTCTTCAGTATCTACTGTATGTAGCAAAAATTAACATCATTTGCTTAAAGTGCAATTGTATTGTCACTCATCTTTGATGACTATCACTCTTCTGATTTTGTTGTAAGAAGCATTTCCTGCACATAAATGCGGCACATCTAACCAGTCAACTGTATGTGCTTGAAACAAATCAGCTCTATATACTCATTGTTCCTATCCAGTGGTACCAATAATCCTACATCTCACAACTATCTCCAATATTAATTCCACCATGTGTTTGTCTTTAAGGATGTATTTTAGGGCTAGCTATACCACCATGAAATGCAGTTATTCAAAAATTCTGATTATACCAAGTAGTTTGTAAACACTTTCTAGAACAATTTTTCTGTTCGTTTATTCTTTATTTAAAGTTGTGTGTGTGTTAGTTACATTTGTGTGTGTGTGTGTGTGTGTGTGTGTGTGTGTGTGTGTGTGTGTTTGCCCATACACATGCGTATAGAGACCAGAGGTTGACATCAAAGAATACTCACCTTGTTTTTGAGACAAAGTTTCTCACTGCTACTGGTGCCCATCAGTTGGCTAGACTGTCTGGCCAGTGTCAACCTGGCTCTGATCCCTGACTACTAGGCTTAAAGGTGTATGCAGAGAAAGAACCTGGTGTTTAGCACAAGTGTTAGGATCCAAACTCAGCTCCTCATACTTGTGCAGCAAGCACTTTATGCAGAGATCCATCTCCTTAGCCCTTCATTCATTTTGTAAGTAGGCACAAAAATTGTGGGTTCAATTATGGCATTTCATATATGCATGCCATCATACTTTCTGATTATCCATCTTCCTCCTCCACGGCTCGCCTCACCCATTATTGCTCGTCCCCTTCTCCCTACAAATAATCCTCTCCTCTGGTTTCATGCCTTATATAGCCCTACTCTGCTGCCCATCCTTGATAATTCCTGCTCTCCTACTGTTCCCATGACCTACACACACATACATATATGCGCATTAAAATCTACATTCCACATCTGAGAGAACACTCATGCTATTTGTCTTTCTGGTTCTAGATTATTTTGCTTAACATGGTATTTTTGAGTTTGATCTACTTTTTTAAAAATGTCATTTCACTTTTTTCGCTGACAGAATAAAATTGATTATGCAGCACATTTCTTTATCCATTCATTTGTTGGATGAACATCTAGGCTGGTTTTATTTTTTACCAATTCTGACTAGAGTTAGCTGGAACTGCACAACACACACACACACACACACACACACACACACACACACACACATATATATATAGATATAGATATAGATATAGATATTAGATATTTTCTTTATTTACATTTCAAATGTTATTCCTTTCCTAGATGCCATCCTGAAAGTTCCCTATACCCTCTCCTTCCCCTGCTCCCCTACCCACCCACTCCCACTTCTTGGCCCTGGCCTTCCCCTGTGCTGGGTCATATAAAGTTTGCAAGACCAAGGGGCCTCTCTTCCCAATGATGGCCAATTAGGTCATCTTCTGCTACATATGCAGCTAGAGACACAAGCTCAGGGGGTACTGGTTAGTTCATATTGTTGTTGCACCTACAGGGTTGCAGCCCCCTTCAGCTCCTTGGGTACTTTCTCTAGCTCCTCCATTGGGGGCCCTGTGTTCCAACCAATAGCTGACTGTGAGCATCCACTTCTGTGTTTGCCAGGCACTGGCATAGCCTCACAAGAGGCCGCTATATCAGGGACCCTGATATTGTGCAATAGTTTTTATTACTAATCCAGTTTTTTAAAAAAAAAAAACAAAAACAAAAAACAAAAAAACTGAGACTATAACCTAATCACAACATTTCTCCTTTCCCTTTCCCTGCTTCAGCACTTCTATATACACCTCCCTGCTCTCCTTCAAATTCATGGTCTCTTTTCTTCATTTTGTAGCTCTTTCTGAACTCTGGCTGGCTGGTTCAACTCAGCTGTCTGGCTCAAACTCCTCTCCAAGCTGACTGATTCAATCTGGGTTCTCTTAGCTTCTCACTGAATTGCTCTGCTTAGCCTCAAACTAACTCTGGCTATTTGTTCTAATCTTTTGGTCCTTCTCTTTCTTGGCTTCAACTGCTTCTACTGACCTGCGCTAAACTGCATGAACTCACAAACTCACTGCACTGAATGGAACTACTCTAAACTAAACTCAGCTGAACTCATGTACACTGTCCTCTTTCCTGACTGTTCTCTTGGGAGTTGGGTGTATCCTATCTCTCACTCATTCCAACAAATCCTTCTCTGAGTCTTCACTTTGTCTGACCTTCAATTAAACATCACTTTCAAACATGGCTGCTTCCTCTTACAAAGTAGACTTAACTACATTGTTTAGGGTTAAAGATGTGCCCTAAAGGTGTGTCTGTTTTCCAGCCAGATAATACTGTAATCTGGGTGTATCTGCATTCTAGTAGGATCACATAGGTCTTTGGATGTGATCTCTTGCCAGAGCAGCTGTGATGCTGGATTAAAATTCCTCTATAAAATACAACTGTAAAAATATAGCAATTTGGATACCACCATCAATATTTTTAAGTGAGTCACAGATAATTTATTTTTTTGTATTTGCCAATGTCTGAAAGCACTTGGGTTTGTCTTATTAGAATACAGGTGCCATTAGAATATCATATGCAGTGTATAGCCATGCATTTCCACAAACTACAAGCACAAGACAGTCCTGTAACAAAATCTATGTGGTATAAAACATTCTTATTGACAAAGTGATCTAAGGAACGGGTAAGACCCAATAGACTAACTGAATAAGAAAGTAACAGGTGTTTTTTTTTTGTTGTTTTTTTTTTGTCAGATTGTTCCTAAATTTCTCTGCTTTCTTGGTGTTCATATTCTAGTACTACTTCCTTACATCCTATACTCATTTTCCTTTAATATGGCTGTTTTAAATTTTTCTGCTGTATTACTGCGGTCAAAAAGGCCTTCTCTTTTGCATATGTGTTAGTGATAAATTCTTTGCAATAAAAATCTGCAGACTGCCCTAAGGGGCGTTGTGCTCGTTGCCAACATGTCTACAAAATAATAGTGTTGTTCATTCCTCACTATGCTGCACTTGCTATTACTAAGCATTCATTAAGGAATTATTCCAAAATATAAGTCCTGAATGTATTTGAATTGTCCAAATAGGGTTCTGAAATGAAAATAGATTTCCCACGGAGCAAGATTGCAGTCTTCGTGTCAGAAGCATAATATGGTACTCTGATTCAAGGGATGATTCTGTTTAACCAGTCCTTACCCAGCATCATGCTATATAGCAAGGCTTACTGACATCATGCAACAATGGTGTATCTCTTTGTTTATGTTAATACTGACAAGGGCATCCAACTTGGTACACTTCATGCCCAGTTCATTGTGTTCAGAATGATAATGAAAGAGACAGCTGTGGTCTTAGCTCTGTGTGAAAATATAAAACATGAAAATATAGGCTTTATAGCATAATATTTTATATGACCTTTACATCTTAAAAAGGGATTTTTTTTATATTTATATAGAGTGAGAGCTAAAACTAAGTTTTCCCATTTAATAACTAAGAACTAACAAGTCTTTATTCCCCTGAGACAGCTAACTGTCCTCTGTTGATTACTTTTGGCTGTCTGGTCGATGGGAATATCCTTAATCATACTCCCAGATCTTATTTCAAAGACTGTTACTGTTCTAATTGCTAGGACATTCCTTAAAATGCTTTAAATTTATATAGTAACACTTCAGAAAGACAACTATTGTTATCATCATCATCATCATCATTTCCCATTTAAAGGCTTTCAGATTCAGTGTTCTCAGAAAAAGTATAGATTCACTAAAACAGAAGTAGGAAGGATAGGAGGGAGGTAGGAGGGGGAAGAAAGGAAGGAGAATGAAGACTTGCATTCCATGTGTAGACCTAGCAATCATTCCTAGGCATCTGGTGACTAGTGAAGACATTATCATGTTGGGAGTCGAAAATGTAATACCTCCTAAGTATTAAAATGAAATTGCACTTTCTAAAGTGTGTCCCAGACAAAGAGCATGTAATATGACCACATTTTAGTAGTTCCTACAATGTCTAACAAACTCTGCCACACAAAAATTCAAAATGTTTCTGGATGAAATTAAATGAGACCAAAAAACCTTCTAAATTAGGAGCAGATCATGGTTGAGTGCAGGAAAATGCACATGACAAATGATTATGCACTGTCTTTACTAGCTTTTATTACAATGAAATGAAATTCTGCCTGAAATTTTTCTACAAACAACTTTATTTACTTGATTATATTCATAAGCTGACTTGGAGAACTGTCATAAGCTATAAATAGAAATAATAGATACAGTATCAAATATTTGTACAAACTGAGAGTAGGCAAGAGGAAAATGCAGCTGTCCAACCTGAATTGGCATAGGACTGACAAACTGAAAATCAATCATATATTTTTTGTTTAGGCTGTTTCTGACCTATATGTTTTTATTAAAGGTTAGTTAAACTTATTTGTGTGAGGGTGTGAGTGTGTGGGTGTGTCCAAGTCAAGGTGAGCTGATGAATTGATGGAGTCATTTCTCCCCTCTACCATGTGGATTTAGTTAAGGATCAAGTTCAGGAGTCAAACTCATATATCTTAGTTTGCTTCTATTGTCATGATAAAGACCTCCACCAAAAGAAACTTTGGGAGGGAAGGGTTAATTTGGCTTATATATCCCAAATGCTTTGTGGCAGGCATCTTTGCCCCTGAATCAGTTCGTTGGCCTGGTATTTTACACACACACACACACACACACACACACACACACACACGCACACACACACACGCACATGCACACGCACACGCACACACACACATAAATGGTAGCATTTATTTTCTGTCATTGTGTGTAAGATATCTTCCATTGTGTATAACTTTTAAATGATGCCCTTTGTGTGCAAACCACTATTCTGAAAGTTTTTGTGTAACAAAATGAAGCACAAAGTTATAAAGTTAACTCAAATTATTAAGGTAGAATTTAAGCAGAATCTACTCCAGCATGCATACTGCAGTGTCTCCTGATGTATTAGATGTCGTTTGCACAGTCAGTTGGAAGCCTGCATATTGGGATCATTCTCATTTCTCCTACTGATCCCAGGCACCTGAAAAACTCTTTTCCTGAATTTTTATAAATAAGACTAAGCAAATCAGTGTGTTGAGTACACTGGGATAATAACCTTTCTAATGTTTTTCAAGCATGCATTTCTTTGTACATTATCAATACATAAATTTACATCTAAAGCTATCTTTAAAACCCATGTCTATACTGAGTTTTAGTTTTTAAGAAACAGCTGTTAAAATATATGAACTAAGGGCTCAGAGGCATGTAAGTGAGGCCAAATTCCTTAGACCAGCCAGAAGCCAAGGCAGTCATGTCAGAGATATGGATCAATGAGCAGCATAGCTGCCAAGAGGGACTGGTGGAACTCAAATGGAAAACAGAGCTTCAGTAATGTTATACTGATTGCTTGGTAGAAACGAGTCTACCCTGTGCCACATCTGATTTACGGAACAGATTGGAGTTGTAATGAAAGTCCAGGTATAGCTGACCTCATTCAAAGAGAATCACAACCCCTTTTGATGGACTTCATGTATGGAATCATGAATAAATTAACATGATGGTGCTTTCTATTTGATTCTGGAGCTCATTTTCGTTGGATTTATCACAATTCTCTGTAAGAACAGAAAACTATAGAGTCAATAATGCAATTCATTTCACTCTTTTACTTTCTGTTCCCTACTGTATCTTTTGCTTCAATATAAAGTTCTGTGCTATATTGTATATTTATTCTCATGATGAAAATTCTAAGAAAAATAAATATGCTTGAAAAGTCTTTTATTTCGTGGTATTCTCAAGATGAAAATCTTATGATGCTCAAATATCCTTAACTACGTTAAAAATATTCTGAGATAGCATAACTCTTGTTGCCGAATGAACACAGGATTTCTAGATATATTGAACTACAGGGAGTCTAAAAGGTTCTTGTTGAATTTCATTTTGTTCAGTAGGAAAAAAAATATGATATAGAACTATATAGTGGTTACAGTGTTTCACAAATGAAATTTAGACCAGACCAATAGATAAGGAAACACTAATTTTTATTAAGCAAAGTAAGTATTAAAAAGTGTTTTATTAATGTAGCACACTGCCTAGGTGACTACATTAATCAGGTTATTTTATACAGTTAATTAAGCATCTCATAACTGAAGCACACCAACCTTTCTCAATAATCACATTTTTAATATATTGGTTGGAAAAAGGGGTTTCATTTGGAAAATAAACTTTTAGATATTCATTCATTAAAATAAATTCATGGTTTTAATCTGATTTTTAAAAACCTTCTGATTTGTCTTTTAAATGTATGGAGAGCATTAGTGGCTTCCATCCTTGTCACCATTTTGTAAGGAAGGTGACAGTACTGAACATGCTCAATTGATGGCTCTGCTAGCCTATACTCTCACAGATGCACGCTTGGGTGCTGAAGACATGAATTGGTTGTTAAAAGCACATACTACTCTTACAGAGGATGGGAGGTCTGTTCTGCCAACCCTCAGCGGGTAGCTTACAATCACCACCAGCCCAAGTTCCAAGAAATCGGACACCTTCTTCTGGCCTTTGAGGACACATACTCACACAGAGCTACAAACCCATAGTTACAAATAAGATATAATCATTTTAGAAAGCTCACTTGTGTTGATCAATGTAATTGAAAAATATAACATATCCAACTCAAACACTTGAGGTTGAGAATTTCAGATAGCAAAGGTGGAGACCTTATTGACAAAGCCATTAGCAGTCAGGCTCTATCTCAATGCATGCCTAGTTGTTTAAACTTCGTATTAATATGCATGTGCTTGCAAAGCTTTTGTTACTGTGTGAGGCAAGATCCAGTCATGCAGTTCAGACTGGTCTTGAACTTGGGATTCTCTTCCTTCAGTCACCCCAGTGTTGTATTTGCATGAATACACCACCAGCAGCCTGCAATTTATTTTTGTCTGAAACTTCAAGTTTTACTTCAGTAAAAATGTAGCACAGAGCTTACCGTCAGCTTGTTGAATGGACACTTGGGGGTACTATTTATTACACCTTTGCATTTATCATGAGAAAATATGCACAAATCTGTGACACGTGTTTCTGCAAAATCTCCCAGTCTTGCCTAATAATGTAATATACCATTCTTGTGTCCTCTCATTTCTTGGAAATTGTTTTCTATGAATGCTTTTGAAATAATCCATATTTATCATTAGTAACATTGTTACTATTACAACATATTAAATATTACAAATTCATGACATGTTACACACATCAATTATTAGTGACTTCATTTGTGCCTTTCACCTTCACCGTGCACCCAAATCCAATCCAGTTCCATTAACTGTCCTGTGGATAATGTGATTGTATTCCTCTTTAGGGCTAAATAAAATTGGATTTTCTATGAACAGTGTATTTTCTTCGTTCGTCTGTTAACTATCTGGGCTAGTTCCGTGTCTTAGCTGTTGTGGATAGTGCTCTGTAAACATGGAGTGCAGGTGTCTGCCTTGTAGTCTGACTTCATTTCCTTCATATGTATCTGTAGAAGAGGAATTCCTCCATGGACTCTTTCTTCTTCTCGTGTCTTCTGAAACTTCCACGATTGTTTTACATCCCCACAGTGTGAGTTGCTTTTTTCTCCACATTCTAGCCACCATCTGTTTATGCTTTATAAGACCCATTGCCACTGGGGTAAGATGATATCTCATCATAGCTTGATTTATGTGTCCACAAATCTAGTGATACCACGTATATCTTCGTATTGTAATGGCCCATTGCATCAATTTTTTTATAATTTTCTATTCATGTCATTTATCTATTTTTACAATTAGATTACTTTTTTGTTTGGCACATTTACTGAGTCTTTTATATGCTCTTCACATTAGTTCCATGACTCATGAATATTTTCTCCCATGCCATAGGCTCAATTTGTACTTTATTTCTCTACTATGCTGAAACTTTAATTAGAAATAATCCTCTGTTAATTTTTCTTTTGTCCTCTATATTTTCAGAGTCCCATTCAGAAGAGCCTTCTGTTTAGGCTTTCTCTTTTGTACCTTTTTGTCTTTATGGGATTCATTTTACCAAGTACTTTTTGTGCCTTTATTTAAATCATCATCTGACGTAGGTCCTTCATTCCACTGTGTGATATAAAATATTTGCTGACTTGTATATGGTGATCCATTCCTATATCCCTGGAATGAAACCAACTTGATTATAGGTTTGAATTTTTCTGGGAGTGCCACTGAATTTTATTCACCAGGATTTTTGTGAGATTTTTGTATCTACGTTCATCATGAATACTAATCTATAATTTCTTTTTCTTAAGGTATTGTCAGATTTAGTAATAGGTTACTACTGGCCTTATGGAATGGGTTCAGAATGGGTTTATTTTTCTTCAACTTTGTGGAGTTGCTTTGTGAAGTCCTGTGGGGTAGTCGCAGGAGCACTAACATTAGTCACCAAAATGTTTGATAAAACCCATCAGAGAATAAGATGTTTGGTTACTGATTTTTGCCATATTGTCCATTATTCTACACAAGTTTTTTTTCTGTCTTCTTTGTTGAAATGGCTGCTCTTATGTGTCCATAAATTTAAGGTGTTAGCATATCTCTTTTCTGAATATTTATCAGAATTTATTCTGAATTTATGTCATATCAGTTGTAATATTTTCTTTTTTATCTCTGATTTTAATCCCTTGGTGTCTTCTATCCTTTTTGTTTATTCAAACTAAGGAATTATCAAGGTTTTCTAATTTCCACATAACTATTTACTTGTGCTATGATCTTCACGGTTTTTGCTCTGCTAATTTGGATTTTAAGTTTTTCTTTCCTGAAGTCTAATGTGCATCATTAGGTTGTTTCTTTTAATTGTTTAATATTGTAAAAGGATGCGTTAATTGCCTACAACCCCCTTTAATACTGCTTTTTGCTATACCCACAGTTGTTGATGTATTTATTTCCATTTGCATTTGTATCAAGAATTGCTTATACTTTTCCACTGACTTTCATAGTGATGGTCTGTTGGCCCAAAAAGCTGAAAATGTGTATAATCTACATAGTGTCCACAGTGTTTTGATTTCTAGTTTCTTTCCACTATGAGCAGAAAGTATACAAGATAAGATTTCAATGTCTGTTAATTTGATAATAATTTGTTTTAATCTAATATGTGCTTTTTTTCTAGAAAAAGTTCCATACACTGATCAAACAAATATTCCTTATGGCTGGTGGATGGAATGTTTTGCCTATCTCCTATGTCCATGTAATGTGTGTGTCTAATTCAAATTTTTCACTGATTTTTTCTCATCCACTGGTAAAACTGAAATGTTAAAACCCCCACCGTTTGAGACTTGGAGTCTATATATCAGACCCAGTAACTGTTCTTTCACGAAATTGGGCACTGTTATTGAACTCATATACACTTATAATCATTATTTTTCTTTATATATTTATGTGTTAAGAATTCTGTAGTAGCCTTATTTATCTCATGGGGGTTTCTAAAGACTAATTTATCATTTTATACCTGTCCCTCATGGAATAATTAGTCATTTTCCACTTTGATTTTGACTCTTTTACAGCAGAAATGCTTTTCTTGTTGCCAGGGTGATACTGACTTATAAATCTGCCCTTTAAAAACTAGTTTTAACCATTTATGATAATGTTTGCTTCTTTTCTATTTCTTTCTCTCTCTCTGTC